>NC_060278.1:109569286-109619472 GCF_021613505.1 Equus quagga | reverse complement strand
CACAGCTTTCATTCACCAAGATACATTGTATATACTGACTCTTGACTGTGTATCGACAAGACACCATCCTAAGCATTAGGAACACAGTCGGACACAGAACACAGTCCCTGTCCTCATGTAGCTCACAGCTTCATGGGGGAAATTTGTCCTGAACAGTAACGGATAGTTACAGAATGGGACAATGCACGGGGGAAACCGGCAGGGCTGTGAGAGATGATGGACAGCGGGGGGAGGGGAGGGGTCTCATTTACACCGAGGCGGTCAGGGCAGGCCTCTCGGTGGGGGTGGCCTTCCAGCCAGCCGAGACCGGAGAGGGAAGCGGAGCTTTCCAGGAGACGTCCAGAGGAACTGGCATTCCAGGAGAAATGGGCCGTCGACTCTGAGGTCAGGAAGGGCTCAGCACACTCAAGGAGACGGGAGGAGGGCTCCTGAAGCCCAGATGCAGTGACCACAGTGGGGGGGCGGGGCGGGAAAGCAGCCCAAGGTGGGGGGCAGAGGTCAGCAGCTGCCAGATCACGGGGGGCCTAGGGGCCACGGTGAGAAGTTCTGACTCGACTCTAAATGCGACTCAGAGCTGTTGACGGGTTTGAGGCAAAGCAGCGGCATGATCTAATTTTTGTTACAAGAGTATTGACTGGTCAGGCAGCCGCACGGAAGAGAGTAAATTGGAAGAGGCAGGACGAGGTGGCACGTGAGACTGGGACAGCAGGCAAGGTACAGCAGCCCAGGAGAAGAGTGCCGGACACGACTTATTTCTGAATTAGCAGCACTGAAGACCTGTAATTATTCCTGCCTTTAAGCACGGAGATGAACCTCGGGCCACAGCTGCTGCAGCACCCGCGGAAGGGAGCGGCCTTCTCTGCGGTGAATGTTCTGTCGATCACGGACGGCAAGGCCAGCAAGCTTCCCCTGCACGCTGTGTGCCCTCCCTCCGCAGCCAGGCCGTCTCTCAGAAGGCTGGGGACAAGACAGCCCAGGCACAGGTCTTTAAACACCGTCCTCCCAGGTGTCACTGTCCTGGGTGTAACTAACGAGCGAGTCCTGGCAGAGGCAATATCCTGGGAGTGAGGGATCAGAGGCTGCTGATGGCTTATGTGCTCTTCTTACAAACTTATCTCAAGCCCAGGCGCTCCCTGCACGTTATCCTGCGTCCCAGATACCCAGGCTCCCTGAGTCGACACTGAGCCCCCATTCAGCCGCATAGAGGGAGCTGCAGCCTGAGCCGCTCCCGGCAGGTGCCGAGCCCACGAGCCTCCCCTGCAGGGAGCAACGCATCGTAATTAATGCAGAGCTCCTCGGCTCCCTGTCTCCACTGCGGGCAAAGATGTCAACTCTTCACTTCTGAAGCAGAGTTTTATGACAACTTATAAACTGTGACCTGGATGTACAACTTCTAGAATCTCAAAAATGAGTTCAATGGAGCAGCATGCAAGAGGAAGTTTTTTTAAAAAAGAAGTTAGGAAGAAAGCTAAGGATTTAGAATAAAATTTCAGCTGCACACTTGGCTCAGAAGGTCCCAGCAGAGCTGACCTAGCCCAGCCTCTGACCTCATCTCCCTCTGTCTCCCCTTGACCTTGGGCTCTGGCCAGAGGAGGGCGATTGAGCACAAAAGCTGAGGCCCATGTTCAGCGGGCTTTGTCAAGCTCTGGTCGCAGCAACAGAAGAGGGCAGATCCCAAGGCAGACAGGCACACGAGGGCAGGGGACGTTTAACGGGTGGAATCAGCCAAGTCTATGACTGTAGTTACAATCGGGTCATCCTAAAAGGAAGACAGGCTGCACGCTCCAGCACACCCTCCTTCCCGAAATGCCTTTCAATAATAAAGAGCGTTCAATAATAAAGAATAAAGCAAAGAGCAAACACTGATCCTGCGATTCGGGGCAGGCTCCTCCTAAGCACTCTGCACATGAATGCACCTGCTTTTGGTAACAACTCTGGGGGAGGGGCCACCCCTACCGTCCACAGGTGGGAGCTAAGACACAGGCAGGTGCTGTGACCCTGACCTTGACTTGAATGCAGGGAGCGCCCTCCAATAACTACCTCCCCCTTCCCGTGCCGCACGGCCTCTGCTCCACGTCCCTGCCCCTGGTTCTCCGGTAAATGGATAACGAGATGCTCACCAAAAGGGAGACTAAGAAAGGAGTGAGGAAGCACAAGTTTCTCGCATTCCCTTCTCATGACATCCGCCTGGCGGGTGTCACCCTCCCTTACTTCATAGCCATCGCCTCCAGCTCGGAGCAGAGCGGCAGAGCTGGGATTCAAACCCAGGCCCCTCTCCCCGAGAGTCAGCACACCATGTCACCTGCACAGAGGCGGAGTCAGCATTCGCTTCCTGCTCACACGCTGTCCTGCCACACAGGAAGCCCTGGAGAAGCCCGTGAAGATGTGAGAGCCGCGGGAGGAGGCCAGCAGGCCGCGGGGACAGCTTGCTGTTGTGGACGGAGGGCCTTTCCACGTGCTCAGGGCTTCCCCAGCTCTGCCGGATGCCTCCTGCAGCACACAGTGGGGTCTGGGCAGGGCCTCCCCACAGTGGAACCTGTTCGGTGAAGCCCTTTCCTGTCTGCTCTCGCTGGAACCCGTGCCACATGCTGCCACCTCCCCATGTCACTCCCCCACCCCCGCCATCCAGGACCTGGGGCTCCGTAACTCATTCATCACCAGGATCCGGGGCGGGCACATTTGGGAAGCAAGGGGAGAATGAGGCAGGACGGCAGAGCTGATCGAGGCGTGGGCTCCGGGGTCACCACGACTGGGCTCTGAGCCTTCACCCCCCTCCGCCCCCTCAAGGGCTTCACGCTTCCGCAGCTGTGAGGGCTGATGACGGCGTCTATTCTCAGGGCTTGTGACCAGGTCTGCCCTCTGACCGAACTTCAGTGGGGCTCCTCTGAGCCCTCCTCTCGACTGGGCCTTGACCTTGGCCTGCCAGGCCCAGGTTCATCAACGACTGAACCCTGCCAGGCCAGTTTATTGAGAATCCCCCCGCCCTTGATGTCTGACCCAGTTCCTCTTAGTAATTTTCCACCCCCGACTCCTGCCCCCCGCCCATTGGCCACACAGCCCTCTGTCTGCTGTATTCAGAGTTGAGTTCGAGCTGTCACCCCTGTTGTAATGGTCTCAGTTTGGTTGTCCTTACCTTCTACACAAGGGTCAGAATACTTTTTTTCTTTAACATCTGCAACATAGTAGGGGCTCGATCTATTGATGATGTTACAATGCCAACGACCAACATGAGATGAGGGAGGAAAACACAGACGGGTCAGGGAGAGGGTAGGAAGTGAAAGAACACAGCACAGAAAAGCATCAGGACCTGGCACGGCAGCGGTTGGCTGCCAACCAGATGTTTGCAGCTTGCTTGATAGAAGAGAAGGAGACACCACCGCCAACAGAACAGCCAGAAAACAAGGACAGCAAAGCAGGTCCTGAGCCAGGTGGGGTCCCGAGGATGAGGCAGGAAGCCTGGGCGGACCCTTTGGCCTTAATGCCGATCTTCCAACACGCATGTGACATGCCCGTGATGGAGGGACAGAGCCCACGTCTCTCGGCTCCCCTGACACGCTCTGGGCCTCAGCACATGCTGCTCCCTCTCTCCAGAGGGGCAGTTGGCAGAATCATGGCCCCTGAAGACGTCCATGCCCTAATCCCAAAAACCTGTGACTATGTCACCTTACGTGGCAAAAGGGACTTTGCAGGTGTGACTCAGCTAAGGACACTAAGGTGGGAGAGTGTCCTGGATTATCCAGGTGGGCCCAGTGTCATCACAAGGGTCCTCATAGGATAAGGAGGGAGGCAGGAGGGTCAGAGGAGATGTGAGGACGGAAGCAGAGGAGGCAGGGGCCACAAGGCAAGGAATAGGGGCGGCCTCTGGAAGTGGAAAAGGAGCCCCCAGGAGGAAGCAGCCCCACCCACACCTTGACCTTAGCCCAGGGAGACCCCCACCGACAGAGCTGTGAAAAAACCGATTCTTGTCATTTAAACCACCAAGTTTGTCGCCTGGCGGGTCGGGGCTCCGCCCACCCTGCAGCCTGTAGGAGGGATCTCCCAGCAGGTTCGCGGCTCATCTTCAATCCCCGGCAGCTGGCCAGTGGCTGCAAACACTTGTGGATAAACGGTCCTGAGGCTCAGCGCCCGCCCCCAGGGGAACGTGAGGGAGGCGGGAAGTCTCGACGGTTCCTCAAGGGCTTCACAGCACTGGGTGGTCGAAGGGAGAGGGCTCGGCTTGGGAGCTCTGAGGGAAGGGCCAGAGCGAGGGCTTGGGTGTCTGGGGTGGCTGCCCCCTGAGCCTGCTTAGACCTTCTGTGCTGAGTGAATGGAAATGTGCACTTTTCCAGAAGTTTCAGGGAAAACCTGAAACTTCCCCCCCGAAACAGCTCTGCTCCTTCCACCATCCCCTTGTCGAGCTGCCTCCTCTTCCTTCTTCCCTTTTGATGTTGCAGAGCCCCCCTCCTCCCACCAAGGGGCATCCAGCAGAGACAAGAGCCACTCCTATCCACACTGCCCGGGGCAATGCCAGTCTCCACCGCATGCAAGGGGGCAAGAAGAGTGACTGGAATGGCCTCACACGGCACAGAGCAGGGGACGACACGGAACTGACTGTCCCACGGATCTGTCGTGGGCCTCATGGAGCCAACCTGCAGGCCACGCACAGCGAACCCAAGGCCACCCACCGACTCCCCATGGAAATGGAAACGCCGGCCCAGTTTCCCCTAAGCAGGCTGCTCTGCCAGCGCCCATGGATGGCCACTCACTTCCCCTGACTTGGAGCTGAAACTTGCAGCATTAAGGAGTTATTAGCAGAAACAGAATCAAGAATCACCCAAAGACAGACCAACAGCACAGCCCCAACTCCCGTTACTCTTCAAATATTAATCAATGCCTCATGTTTAATTTATCTTCGCTGAGTTTGCTGGGTGATGAAGCAGAATTTTCTATCAGTAGGAAAAACACGTAGGTATTTCAAGGCTCTTCTCTAGTTCTCTGCCAGCAAATTCCTGCCAACTCTTAAAGCTTCACCTCGAATCCATCTCCCCCTTGGGGCATCCTTCGTCTCCTCCCCATGGGGTGCACCTGGGACTCACATCTAGAGAGTTATTTCCACCTTTCTCATCATGGTGGTAGCACTCCTTCTGTGTTACACGGGCTTGGACTCTTGTCTAAATGCACCGACAATGCTCCTGGACAGTGGCAGCCCCTGCATTGGCCCCCGCAGCCAGCACAGAGCCAGGCGGCTGGTCCACTCTCGGCAGGTGTCTGGCTAATTGCACTCTTGTCTTCTGACTGTATTTGCATTTGCACAGTGCACACTCACCTCCACCTCTGGAGGCAGGCCACATGCGACCTGGATTGGAATGGGGCCATGTGGGTCACCGTGAGCTTGGCCATAGAGACACATAAGAAATCATTATTTGTGCCCTCTGACGAGCTGGCTTTAAATCTTTCCATGCAGGAAGGCTGGCCTGGCTATACTGCTCAGATGTCACAAAGACCGAGGAAAGTAAACGATTTTGAGCATGTGCCTTCCTCCCACTAAAGAGAGATCTTGCTATTTTCTCTGGGATTTTCTATCAAAATCTTCCACTAAACATCAAAAGCTGCAGAGTTTCCTGGGGAAGCCAGATCTATGGCTTTCTTTCTCCCATCAACTTTCCCAAGTGAACCATCCACGAAGATAAAAGAACAAAAGGGCCTATAAGAAAGTAATTACTTCAAAACCGCGCAGAAGGCAATTAGGACAACAAAGAGCTGTGTTTGGGTTCAGCATCTGACAAAACGGCTCCAAGATGACAAGGATGGGCATTTTCATCGCCAGATAACCAGGCCGTTTTCTGTTCACAGTGGTATTCTTAATACAAAAAAGGACAGGAAATAATTGGCCAGCTGACCTCAAGTCCAACAAGAAATAAAGATGCTGCTCGTGGCTCCAGGAGCTCCTGAGATGCTCATGCCGCGGACTTGCGTTAAGAATACAAATCGCCAGAGGGGGCTGAGATGGAGCTTCGAGGAAGACAATCCCTTTCCCTTTAGAACTTTGCAGGGTCCTGGCCCATTTGTGGACAAACACAGCCTCGATTATCCTTGACTCCCAACCAGCATGTTAAGCTCCAGTTTTAATCAAGATAACCCATCACCCAAGGCCTTTATCATGTCTTTGAAGAGGTCATGTGCTTAAACTAATCTTGCAAATGGTTTTACCTCAGGTTGGGAACTGTAAGCATCGAATAGTGAGCAAGTTTACAATTGAAATGACAGAGCAACAATCTAACACAACCGGAGAAGGAAATCAATTAATTCGACGGTACTTGCCATGCTGCACTGCTGTGCTGGCAGAGGAAGACTGTGGCACATGCGCTACCCTGGACAGAAACACGTCCAGGTGGATGCTGCTGTTTTCTTTCTCACCTTCATTCATTCGTGGGCGCATTCATTCATTCATTCTACCAGCAATAATAATAGTGGCTAACATTTGATGACTGTTATTAGATGTCACGTACTGTGCTCTACAAGAAGCATTTCATTTCACTCCCATGACTCCATGGGAGGCTTAATATTTTTATCATCATGTCTGCTGGGACCCGAATTGCTTTAAATCCCCGATTACACACTATGTGGAAGTCCAAAGTCTCCCTGAGATCTTTGGGATCTTTAGGGAGGTTCAGTTTTTAGGGTCACCTCTGCTTCTGTGCTCCACAGAGTGACTGTTCTGAGTTGCATCTTTCCAAATGTCAAAGCAAAACCCTAAACCAACCCATTGTAAAAGCATTTAACTGGAGACGTGGGCAGAGAGGGAAGACGGGAAAGGTGTGCACACACAATGCACCTTTAATGGAACACGAGGCATGTCTATGTGCACCAGGTCCTTCAGCCAACCCCACAGGAGCTACAGGAGCCCTTCTCTCCTCCTGGGTCTCCAGACAATCCCACGTCACCCCTCATGTCTCTAACTCTCCTATATCCTATTGTTCCCATCGCTGCTTCCCCTCCAAATGTCCTTCCAGAGTTCAAAACCTTCCTACTCTTGCAGATTCCAGTGGCTTGGCTTTGCTTCTAACACCAGGCCCACTTCCCTATTCAAATCCATCAGGATGCTCCACAGAACACAGGCTTCCTGCTTACCAGGACATACTCTCCTTAGAGAGCCACATCACAAATCTTGTTTCCCCTTTATGACTCGTTCATTCAACAATCATTTCCAGACAGTAGTGAGGAGTAAATACTCAGTATAGTGCTGGGTACCATGAGATTAGGAGGAGGGTCTGGGGGGAGCAGGAGGTCCATAGATCAACACCTTATATGTGTGGCTTACCCCTTCCATCCATCCACGGTGGATGCTGCTCTCTTCCCATATCTTTGGCTGTCCTGCAACTTCCCCACTAGCTTCAAGCCTCTGGCTTCACTTCCTCACTTTTTCCATCCATCCATCCATCCATCCATCCATCCATCCATCCATCCATCCATCATCCCTCTCTGTGTTCACTGTCTCCTTCTACTAGACTAGGAGCTCCATGAGAGCAGGGACCTTGTCTGACCTCACCCTCACCTATCTCCATCATCCTTTCACCATTCATTTGTCATTCCTCCAACCATCCATCCATCCTCCATCCATCCATCCATCTCCCATCCATCCATCCATCCATCCATCCATCCATTCATCCATCCCTATGTTCACTGTCTCTCTCTAAGTTTCATGGGAGGGCCTTCTAGGCCATCAATGATTGAGACACATGCCACCTCCAAGCTGGGTTCCTCCCTGTAACTCTGCCAATATTCATCCACTGCTCTGACCTGTCCATGCCCACACATCCGGTGTGGGGCTGGACCCACGCCCACACCGTGGTGCCTCCTGTCCTTAGCATTCCAGTTCTCCTTTCAGTTGAGGCTCTATTCACGGAGCATTCTGGAGCCAGGCGCTGGGGTGCGTGTGCACTGCGGCACACCCTCCAAGCTCCAGCTGACTTGGTACACCGGGTGCGCCCGTGATGTGAACCATGCCAAGAGAAGGCAGCGCAGGCACCACAAATGCGGAGGCATGACCCGGCCAGTGGGTGCTGGCTGGCTGGAGGGAGAGGTCTGGGCTGGGCATGGGGGCTCAGCCCGCCAGGGTCTGGGGTGAACTTGCTTCCAGAGCTCAGCTTGCAGCATGTCCCAGGGCTGACGCCGCCTCCTTCCAGGCCTCTGTGGGCGCCAGGAGCTCTGCACTCAGCCGCCTCAGAGCCCAGGGAGAGGCAGACAGCTGGGATGAGACAGAGCTCCAGACAGAGGTACGCGTGTCCCCGATTCCTGTGCTGGGGTCACCACAAGGCGCCCTGTGGCCACCATGTTCTGCCTCCGTCTGTCTATCAGGAGACGCAGAGTCCAGTCTAAAGACCTGAGACCCGTCTGACGAAGCTCTGAGGGCTCTGCCCACTTGGCTGTGACGAGGAAGGGGACTTGGGGACGCCCAGGACGCCCAGCACCTCCACAGAGAGAACATTGCGGCGGTTTCTGGCAAGGCTGGGGCGCCTCCCAGTCCTTACTCACGGCTCCAGCCACCTCTGGTAATGGCTGGAAAACCTGCGGCTACCTCCGGTGATCTTTATTAACAGGTCTCTCTGTAATTGGGAGATAAAGCTTCCAAGTTCGTAGCTGTCTCAAATTCATCTTTAACTTAAAAAGAATCATTGATAATTAAAGCCGACTGCGTGTGCTGCAGCGACAAGTGCGGGGACAGATGGGGTCCCCATGCCTTTGACTGCGGCTCCCTCTGCCTCAGCGGAATTACTCCCTAGACCCTGGAGTCCTAACTCAGAATTACTTTTTAACATTTCATTTCTGGCGTTGATGAGTGTCCAGAGCATCCTGTCTCCAGCACCCGGAGCGGCTGCTCTGAGGGACCTGGGTCAGTGGTCAAAGGCTCGGGCAGGCTTGGTGGCCGGCGGCCAGAGAGCTCCTCCCCTTCTGGTGGCCGCTGCTGTCCGGCTTCAGGAGCTGAGTGAGCACCCCTGCAGCCACACGCTCCCATTTCCCACAGGGCTGCAAATGAGGTGCAGGCCTTGGGATCTGCAGAGAAGCCTGCAGGCTCCCAGACGAGACTCTGCCCACTGAGCAGGGCCACCCTGCAGAGAGAGGCTGGACATGTCTGCAAGATGCCTTGCTGAGAGCACATGCCGGCACATACTCATTAAGCATTTATCAAGCTCCACTGTATGCAGTGCACTGCCTGAGACGATGCTGGAGAGATGAAAAAAAGTCCAAGATGCCATCCTGCCCTATAGGAGTGTGAGGGGGATGCAGGGCTCCGTCGTCCATTCCTGACTTCACCACACATCTCCCAATGGATGCCGGGATGTGGCCGGCACCCGGAGCGCCTGGGATGCGCAGGGGAGGTCCTGCCCAGCCTCTCGCTGGTGCTCACCTTTCAGCTGCGTCCATGCTTCTCACACTAGAGGGTGCCTCAGTGTGAAGGCCAGAGCTGGCCCTGCGAGGAGCCAGCAGCCTCTCTCTACCAGACCAGCCCAGTGGGTGCAGCAGGCCATCCTTGTCTAGTCTGGGCACATGGCCTGCATTACGTGGGCAATTAGGTGAACAAATGATTGCTCTAACGACCCGGGGTCCAGTGGGGAAGCCAGGACGTCAGTGAGCCATCCCCAAACGCTCTCACAGAGGAGGGGCCTGGGGGGGGATGGTGCCCAATTCTATGTGCACTGGGGGCCGGGCGGAGGGAATGAAAGGATGACACGGGCATCTTCGCACAAAGACAAACCTGGGATCTTCAGTCCGACAGTGGTTGGGGGTGCCCAGGAGAGGAAACGGCCCACGTGAAAGACGCACAGGCCTCGGGGAGTGAGGGGCATGTGGGGATCTGGGTCTGTGGGGGAGTCCTCGGAGACGCAGGAAGGAAGCCAGCCCCTCCAGGGCTAAGTGCCTGCGAGTCCCTAAACCGGACAATGGCAGAGGGCCACAAAACGCGAGATGAAGATTCCCAATCACTTTGTGCTGCGAGAGGAGGTGGGATGGAGACCCCAGAGGGGCGGGAGAAGCTGAGGGGGCCCCGGGGGTCACGTGCCTGCAGGGGGCACCAGGGAAGAGAGGCAGCCTGCTGGGGGCACGCTGACCGGAAAGGGAAAAAACGTGGACAGGCCAAAAGTGGCCGCCCCTCCCCTGACCGTACCACCCACCTGGCTGCAGGGGCGCTGTCCTGCCATTGGCCACTAAAGGACTCCTGTCCAGGCTGTCTGGACACTCCCATGTGACCACAGATGCCCAGGCCCTTCCAGCCAAGAGCATGGGCTCCAGACTGGGCGACCTGGGTGGTCCCAACATGGCCACCACCTGGGGTGACCTTCACAGGCTGGTGCCCTCGCTGGGTGTCCGCTTCCTCATCTTTAAAAAACAAAAACAGAGGCCGGCCCCATGGCACAGTGGTTGAGTTCAGTGCATTCTGATTCGGCAGCCCAGGTTCACAGGTTTGGTTCTAGGGCGAGGACCTACACCGCTTGTCAGCAGTGCTGTGGCACCAACCCACATATAAAATGGAAGAGCATTGGCACAGATGTTAGCTCAGGGCAAATCTTCCTCAGCAACAAACAGACAAACAAAACAAAAACAGCCATTGTCTACACTAATATTCTCCTTAACATGGGCCCTCCTGGTCCTCCAGGGGACATTTCCCAATATCTGGGGACATTTTTGGTCATCACAATTCGGGGAGGGTATAACTGGCATCTACTTGCCAACAGTGCCAGATTGGGAGACCTGAGTCTCTCCCCACCAGGGCCTGGCACACGGGGCTTGTTGCCTGTCCTGCTAACATCACGACATCCCGAAACAGAGTGGGTCCCAGAAAGAGGCCCATGGGGTGTAGGAACAGGCCCAAAACTGGACTCAGGGATGCAATGCAGAAGAGCTGTCATCAGTTCAGTGAGAGAGACCACCAAGGCCACGGCTCGCAGAGGCCACGTCCCTGTGTGTGTGTGTGTGTGTGTGTGTGTGGGCACGCGGGCATAGGGGGCTGCCCTAGTGTCCCAGTTGGGGAGGGCCCCATTGTGTGAATCTGAAGTGAGGTAGTCTCCCCTCCCCGCGGCCACCTTTCTCCCCACAGCCACAGAGCAGTGGGCCAACAGCACCTCCTGGTGAGGAAGCCGTTCCACACCCCTCTCTGCTCACGGCTCTGGTGGCCAAGGGCTTGGTCCCCACCCATTTTTGAGGCCATGCTCAGCTCCAGGTTCTGTCATGTCACCTCCAACAGCCACACTCACCTCCAGGCTCTGTCATGTCACCTCCAACAGCCACACTCACCTCCAGGCTCTGTCATGTCACTTCCAACAGCCACGCTCACCTCAAGCTCTGTCATGTCACCCCCAATAGCCACGCTCACCTCCAAGCTCTGTCATGTCACCTCCAACAGCCACGCTCACCTCCAAGCTCTGTCACGTCACCTCCCTCAAATCCTCTTCCTCATGTCATCAGGTGTCCGTGTTATAGTCTGCCCAGCCCTGGCCTACTCCATATGACACTGTCCTCCGCCTGCTCCTTCTTACTCCACTCAAGCTCAATGACCTGTCTCTCCTGACCACCTGGAATGTTCGCCACCCTCAGTGCACTCTAGCATCAATCCAGTCCAGTCTGAAGTGCTCTATAAGGGTCTATACTGGCTCCCTGAGGACCCATTAGAATTCCTGACAAACCACTAGGTCAGGAATCCTCCATTGACCCCCCTCATCCCGCCCCCACTGAGGGACACCAGCTTGTGCTGCATCCTCTTGAATTGAGTTTGGGGGGGGGGGGGGGGGGGAGGCTCCAGACCAGGTAAATGGCATCACCCATGCACACCTGCAAGAGTTGACGGCTCTATGCCTTGCACCAGGTGGGAGGGTGTCTGGGGCACAGCCAGCCACAACACATCCGTCAAGGGCAGTCGAACAGCTGATGCCCCAGGATCCCTGGCTACTAAAGAAACAAGAGGGACAGAGCAGCGAATGCCCTCCTGGGACAGGGCAGAGACCATGTCAGCCTGTTCAGCTAAACCCCCAGCTCGCAGTACCAAGAGACACCCAGCAAATGGGTGTGTGAGGACGAGGGAAGATGGGAGGCAGTGGAGGAGGCAGGACAGAAGAAAGCATAAGGAAGGGAGATAGCGGGCTGATAACTGATACACAAACTCCTGGGATCCCGAGAAGGAACCGGAGTCCCAGAGCCCAGGTTCATCTCAAAACAGAGCTAAGGTAGGAGGTTGAAGGAATAAAACTGTTACTCCTGCCCCGGGACTGGATCTGAAGCCAATTCCTACAGGAGCAGAAGGAGGTCGCAACACCAGCCTGCGATATGTGGGAGGTGGGGATTGGGGCCAGGCATTTGGGTATCCTTTTATCCTTTGATAGTAAGTGTCAATTACACACTGGATTTCATTACCTTACAGGCCAACTTGTTTCTCTTTTTAAAATTCCCTCCAACAAATGATGCAATTTGTAACATGGATACTGGTAGGTTGGGACAGAGTAACGGAGGTTGAGACCTAAATGCCATCCTTGCCTTCAACACCCCAAAGTTGTCATAATCAAGCGGGGGGCCGGGGAAGCACTGGACAGACCCTGGCACGCAGTCAGGTTTTCTAGCACAGAGCGATTCTCTGAAGTCTGCACACCCCGAATGATCTCCTCCCTGAGAGGACACAGCCTTGGAATGGGCACTCTGATCTGACTCGAGGCAGACTCAGTTAAGCATAATAACTAGTTATGCATAACAACCCTCTCCTGCCCACTCTTAGAAGCCATTGCACTGTTACGTGTTTCTTAGGACCTGCTAACCGTCTTCCTAAACCAGCAAAGTGCGTGCCTGTGCTGACTTCCCCCAATGTGTGCGTGGTTTTGCTAATCAGCGTCAATGCTTTTTTTGCCCATGAGAACCCGTGGGTAGGCGCCGAGTCTCTCTTCCCGTGGAATCACGGAGAGGACTCAGAAACCCTGAGTTTCAGCGGTTATCACAGATCTAGGAAGGACGTTTTGAAAACTGCACATGTTTTTCTATATACACTCATTTCCTGGCCTGAATTTAATTTTTCTGAAAAATTTAATTTTTCTTTAAGAGCAATTTTAGAGAATTCAGGACACTCCAAGTTATGAATATGAGACTTCCTGTAATTCTATCTATAGGAAGAGGACAACAGGTTACACATTCCTTCCTGTTCTTTCAAGGACAGAAAAGAAGCTGTCGCTGGTGCACAGAGCCGCCTGGTGGTGGCTAGCTCGCGTCCTACCTGACCACAGAGGTGCCTTCAAGGGTGCTAAGCACTGGGCTGCACGGGCCTTGGCCAATCAGAAGGACCAGTGAGGCCTGCAAACCGCGCTGGGCCTCCGCGCTGGGCCTCCGCGCTGGTTCCCCACCACCTCAGACGGAGGGCGCTTTCCCGGGTCCCTCGCCACCTGTTCCACACACGCATGTTCCTCCTTCAGCCCTTGTGTGTGCCCTCCCTTTTCCACTTACCAACCTCAGGAATCTGATTCTCGTTTCCACTGGTGAAACTCACATGCCTGCACGCACACACCTGCACACACTCTTGGCTCATGAGCCCAAATAAAAGGTCAACAATGCCCTCATGTCAAGGCAAAAAGTAGAAAACACATATGAGAGTGAAATGAACCAAAGCGAATGGGCATCTTCAGCCTGAGACGCATTGGAAGTGAGTGGACGTTACCTGCAGGCGATTTCCTCTGCTCTGACCCCTCCATTTAAAATTGACCCCTCCCTGACCCACGCTACTGTTTCCCAAAGCGCTGGGTCCTGACACACCCGTGGCTTTCTGACTGACTGTGTGCAGCTGTCCCACTGCCACCTCCACAGCAGCCCCTTCCTAGGGGCAGGGATGGTTGTCTCTCTGTTCCCAGCTATATGCCCTGTACCTGGGACCCTGTCTGCCACACGGTAAGTGCTGAGAACAGGCGCTGAAGGAAGGAACGTCCCTGCCGGTGCTGGGCCCAGAGGCCAGCTCTGCCCTCCGATGGCTCATCGCTGCGCAGTGATGGCTGCCCCACGCCAGACCCGGGAAGCGGCAGGAGCACGAATGTTTATAGGACGCTTTTTGACTGACCAAGTGCTTGACAGACACTGTGCTGTCCTGTCGGCAGCCCTACAAGGTGGGAACGAACAGAAGTCGGGACCACGTGACTTTTGATGGGCGTACTTGGGCCAAACCATGGTTCAGCCAAAGGCCCCTCACAGGCCACAATCTCTGCAGGTTTCGATTTCCTTATCTGAGAAATGGGTGATGACACTAAACTGCTCTGCTCTGAAGGTGAACATGGGGCTCAGAAGATGGACACAGGGTGTGATGGCTCTGGACTCTGTTAGAACATCCATTTTGTGGAGTATGGAGGCCATGAGCATCTCAACAATGCCTGTGCAGCCAAGTCTAAAAAAAAAAACCCTAAAAAATCTTTTTTCCTCTTTAAAATGATGTTGTTTTCACTGCTTTCAGATTTGTTTTCGTTGATCCGCTGGTACGTGGTTCTCGTGATAAGCAGATGATCATTATTTCTGACCCTAATAGAGCCGTGTGTTTCTCGTGCTTCCTACTCCCACACAATCTTTTTGGAACAGACTATCACACAGATTGCTCACAACTGTGGATGCCTCACATGCAAATCCTTAACAAAGATGCCAAGTTGGTTCAGCAAATGTCAGAGATTTCTGACGTCACAAGGAGACGTTCTCATTAAATATTGGAATGCTGAATGACTGTATTAATTAAGTACTCAGAGAAACACACACTTGTTCAAAATGGCATTTCCCTCCTCACCGGCGAATGAACAGAATCTCATCTTGCCCAGATGTGGGGGTCTCTGGGGACCTTGGCACCGTGAGGAGATCCTGACAGGCTCCAGGCCCCCGGGAGAGCAGCCTCCCTCCGGTCCTGCCCTAGCAGGTCTGGTCACGGGGTCCTTACACAGCCCATTCATGAAGTGTTAACCTGAAAAGGCAACGTGAGGGGCCCAGGGAGATCTCCAGCTTTGTGACTCAGAAGCAGAAGCAGCCCCAAATGGGTTCTGAGCCTCACAGTTGGTCTGCAATTACAGATAATTGGGCTCAACTCCCCTACTTGTTAATCATGGGCTTGGCCAACTGGTCGACCGCCTCTCAGCCTCCTGGGAGGTTCTGCAGATGGCGTTGCTGGGGTCCACTGGGCCAGTGCTGGGAGGTGACTGTGCAGGGCCCTTCAAGGTGAACTGCTCTTATCTACCCAGACCAGCCCTGGAACAAGCCTGCACCCTGCTCTCTCACACTCAAACTTTATCCACGCCTCTGCCTTCTGCGAAGATGTCTCTTCGCTCTTTGTAAACCAGCTTCCCTTTCTCCTCACTGGAGAAAGCCCCACTGCTTCCCTTGGGAGATTTCCTCTGGAGTATTTTTGTCGCTCGAAGTTGACACTGTCTTTTCCTTTCTCTTTGTCCTTGTCGTCATGTAGAGGATCTTGATCCTCTTGTCCCTGGGTGTGGCCGCTGAGGGCCGGTCTCTTGTCTGGCCGCCTGGTCTTGGATTCCATGTGATGAGCGCCGTCCTTTCCAGACACCTTCACTTGTGCCCGGAACCACTTCCTGGGGAGTCGGGGAGGGAGGACGCAGGGTTCCCGATGTGGGCTGGTCTGCTTCCCAGGCTGCACCCGTGATCCCAGAGAGGAATCTGAAGCCGAGAAGCCCAAAGGCAACATTGCCCAAGGCTGGGACTTGGCCAGTGGGAGGCCTTAGGCCCCATACTCCTTGATATGGCTTTCCAGGGAAGTTTTGGGTAAGAAGAACATGTATCATGCTTTGTTTGGACACCTCATGTTGTTGGGACTTTTCCTGAGGTGACATCACTAGAATGAGGATGGCCATTGGTCCACCTGTCTAGGAGGACTGCTTCATGCATCATTTACTGGATGCTTGGGGCATCTGGAGTCATCCCTCCAATGACCCTCTGAGATAGGAACTATGAGCACCCTCCTTTTACAGATAAGGAAATGCAACCTCAGAAAGAAAAAGCGACTTGCCCCAAGACACCATGAAGAGGTGGCGGGGCCCACATGTGAACTCAAGCCGTCTGATTCCAGACCCTTTGCTCCTGACTGTAAGGACTGTCCTGGGGTGGGGAGAGCAGCCTAATGTGCATCTTGTCAGGACTGGATTTCTCCAGAGATGGTGGTCCCTAGGTTTCTCTCTGTGTTTCCCATTAGGATTCTAAGTAAACTTTATTTTCTGCTTGTAAAAATACTTTATGCTCAGTGACTTGCTAAAGCCAGTTTTTATTGTTGATGGCTGGTCCCCAGGGCTGCAGATGACACGTCAGAACCTCCCTAAAGATCAGCTATGACGCACTTTCAACAAATGACGCTGATGGACAGGAATGACAACATGGCCGTTGGATGTGGCTCTCAGTCTATGGATTTCTCTCTATATGGTTTAATGAACTGTGCAATTACGCGTTTTCAGGTGTTCCATTTGTTCTTGAAATTGTTTCCATTGTAACAGTATTTCTAAAAGCATCACCAAAAGGTGTGATCTATATAAAGAAGACGTTTGTGAAATTAGCACCTTCAATATCTGTTCTAAAAGGGAGCGGATGGAGAAGGGGTTCTGAGCTGGCGTGGAGAACTGCAGCAGTGAAAATGAAGTCACCAGGCTTCTCTCAGGAAGGCGACCCCAGAAAACAGTGCTGCCTGCTGAGGACAAGATGTCCCAAAGACTCCACGTGTGCAGGCCCCGTGTGGGCTTCTGAGAGCCAAGGCCCCATCGAGCCCCCACGTGCACTCAGTGACGAGGCGCGCTCAGCTCCGTTCTGTGGACGGGAAACTGGCTCTCAGAAAGTCATTCAGTAATCTTGCTGGAGTCGCCCGCTGGCGCGGGGCAGGGTCAAAATTTGAACCCAGGTCATTCCACTCCCAAGTCCAAGCTCCTCCCTTGACATCCTACTCCTCCTGCACCCCAATTTCACCCAAATGTTTTAGGTCACTCCTTTAAACGGCAATTTGTCTCAAAGGCACACCTCCCTAGTTCATTTAACCGATTTATTAAATAATTTATTGTGGTCCACAGTGATAACCCAGGTTCATTGCATTGTCCCAAGTGGCTTCAGAGTGACGGCTTCAGGCCTCCTGGTCTGAAGAGGGTGCCTGGCTCCTCAGTGAACCCCCCAAGGCTGCTCAGGTCTTCATTTCTGCAGCCAGCTCCCCCACCTCGGTTCTCTTCTAACTTGAATGTAAAGATTCTCAATCAGGGGCGATTCTGCCCCTGGGGGACACGCGGCAATGTCTGGAGACATTTTTGGTGCTTATAACGCGGTGGAAGGGTGTTTCTGGCATCGAGAGCCCAGGGATGCTGCTAAGCACCCACGATGCACAGGATGGCCCCACTACACAGAGCCGTCTACTCCCAGGTGCCAAGGTTGGGAAACCCCACGCTAGTGTACATTACCCCTCTTCTCAAGTGTGACAGGGAATTCGAGGTCAGTGTTCTGTAGCAAGGACCGGAGCCATCCACAGAGGGAGGCTCCTGCGGAGGGCAGCTCTGGAGCCCTTGCACCCCGCTGCCGGTCCCTTCGGCCAGGCCGCCAACATCTGGTCTTTAGATGGAGGTAGACCAACTCCATCATGTCCCGATGCCAGCGTTTCAAACACCAGCTGTCCGGGAAATGTCTCATTTTGTGCATCTACAAGGCGCCTGTCAGATTGACGCCCCCTCTTATTTTCAGCCACCTGGCCGCCCCAGCCGGTGGATATCAGACACCCTCCTTTCTGAGGCGAGAGGTGGCCACAGTACCTTAAACCCAGTGATGACCTGAGGTCGTTTATGTGGGCGCATTTCTTCTATAAACACATGAACTGGGATAACGGGGCAGTGTGTGGACCACAGCATGTTATGGACTGAAGCTTGTGTGTCCCCCCCAATCGTGTGTTGAGACTTTACCCCTAACATGACGGTGTTTGGAGCAGGACCTTTGGGAGGTGATTAGGTCATAGGATGGAGCCCCCAAGATGGGATTAGTGCCTTCCTGAGAAGAGACACGAGGATGTTTACTCCCTCTCTTTCTCTGCTGTGTGAGGACACAGCGAGAGGCCAGGAAGAGATCCCTCACCAGGGACCGAAGGTACCAGCACCTTGCTCTTGGCCTTTCAGCCTCTAGAGCTGTGAGAAACACACATCTGTTGTTCCAGCCGCCCAGAGTGTGGTATTTGTCACAGCGGCCAAGCTGACCGAGACAGTGCAGATGCCACCCGTAACATCTCCCCAGCACTCCTGTATTTTGCAATTATGGACACAGAGCATCATGACCAAGTTTTTCCTTTCCTGCCTCTCATGCTGCTTGATTCATTCCCGGCTTTCAGCGAGCAGCAAGTCCTCGAGGACTGACCCAGACAGGAGGCCCGGCCCGAGGGACAGACCCCAGTTGTGAGTTGCAAATTGATGGCCGGCTGCCGACAGCCAGCAGAGCACAGTTTCCTATGTGGCTGGGAAAGCAGAGCTACGATGGGGAGGCCTGTTTTAATAACTGTAGTTTATACACTTAATCTATTTTTGTTTTTAAATTAAACACCTTTGTGTATTAGGGATCTTCACACACTTCATTTCAAAGAGAGTTTTCATCTGTGGCAAATTAAGTAAAATATAAAATTAACAAATGTAAATAATATCAACAATCACATTAAATATTAAAGCCATCTTAAATCTCAGTGACTACCTATTACTTCCAAAAAGGAGGCTGAGCCATAAACCATCCTTACCAGTGCAACCCCCAGCTGTTGGGTGCTTCGTGTTGGAATAACATTTCCCCGGGCGGCTGCCACTCTCGTTCGCTGTATTTCTGCCAACTTGTGCAAGCCGGAGGACGGCAGCGATGAAAGCCCCGTTTGACAGATGGGAGCATCAACAACTTTGTTACTCTGATTGACTGCACGGTATTTTAGGCAAATTAACCTGTCCAAAAAAATTCTTTATTACTATGCTCGTGCACAGATGGAAATATGAACTTGACAATTCTGGGTACTAGCTTTGCAATTAACTGAAATGTTTCAATAGACTAATGAACTCTCATTTGAGGCATGCTCCCTGTCGGCAGAGGAGACAGGCTATTGTCTGAGGAAGAGTTACAGCATGTCAAACAGACCCTGACAGCCATGTTCCCTGCAGCGAGGCAGGCGGGGCAGCGTGGAGGGCAGGACGCAACGCCCAGCACCAGGCGGCCCCGGGAGCCGAGCACCCCAGTTAGGGACCGTGGTCCATTGGAGAGCTCCTTCTTACATTCAAAATCCACCTGATGCTGGGTTTTCTATAGGAACCTCAGGTCACAGCAACGACCTTTGACTAAAGAAATATTGATGGTGCCATTTTAAGAAATTCACAAGAACAAAGATTAACAGTGTGCTTGGAAAAGAGATGCTAAGGATTCCTTGAACTCTTAGAAACAGCTACATTTAGCAGAGAATTCTCCACAAACCCACAGACTTGATGGACAACAACCAGACTGAATTGGGACGAACACAGAGACACAGGGAAGCTGAACCTTCGTCCACGGAAGAGAAAGACTTGGGAAAACAGGCTTGAAATTCCTGTGTGATAAGCCGGATGGCGTGCCTAGGGAGATGTTTCAATTTTGTATCTGATCCTTATTACAATATATAAGACCGCTCTCTGCAAACTGATAAACAAATGTTTCTCTCCAGGGAGCGGGGTGGGAAATGAAAGAAATTGGTTTCAATTAAATGGACTAAAATTAAAATAATTTAAACATCTTTGCTAATGAATTATGGAATATGTTGGTAAATAGCAACCTTCACCTCCACGCTTCTACTATATTTTGTGTGTGTACAAATCTTCAACAGACAGGTGGGTGGGTAGGGAGGTAGACAGATATTGTGTATGTGTTGAAGATTTGTACATCTATCAGTCATCTATCTATCTATCAATCGATCGATCAACTCTATCTTTTCTGATGATAACACAGCACAAGTCTTTATACACCTACGCCCATGAGGACGTGCTCTCGATCCTGCATCTCTGGGTTTACTCTGAGCATCGAGATTCGAAGAGCTTTGAGCAGGATGAACCGATTCCAGCGGATACCACTATACTCTGGAAACCAGGGAGAGGCGCTGACTGATTAGGTGTGAAGCGTGGTCCAGGACCCAGTGAGTCGTTAGCATTTTGTAAAGCTTTGCTCTGTGCAAACCCAGAGAGTTATAATCATCATTTTGTTTTTAGGGATAGTTTTGGGAACGAAAAATAGCTATTTGGGTTTAAAAAAAAATAGGTTCTGTGAGCTGGACACAACTTCAGGAAAGCATTTCCCTGATTGATGTCCTCCTACTTCTGGAGAGTTGAAAAAGTAAAGCAGGAAACGTGAAAGGGAGATGGCTGGGGGCAAGAAGGGGAGGAGGACGGAGATGCTGCCGGAGGAGGTCCTTCTCATCGCCGTGAGAGTTTGATCCGGGAGGGTAAGCCCGCAGACGTTCCTCTCTGCTCCTCAGCAGCACAGACGTCACAGGTGAGAAGGGGCTGGCGGCAACGCCTAACGCTGGCTGGGCCAGGCCTGCTTGCTTAATCCCACCGCAACCCGAGGAGGGGCTGCTGCACGCATTCACCGCTCAGAAAGAGGGCGTGTGAACCTGGTCCCCTGCCGCCAACCTCAGCTCTCCTCTGTAGAGACATCCGCATCCCCCACCTTGGTGATGCGGGCAGTGTTCTAAAGGGAAGATGCTGAGATCTCGCCCAGCCTCCCTGGTCTCTGCCTCCTCTCTGAAACTCAGCCCTGGTGGTGGAGGTCTGAGTCCTTAGGAAAGAAAGGGCGATGCCCTCCAGACCTAGCACTGCTGACATGAGTTAATTTTCAGTTAATTGAAAAAACAGTGCCTTCTATGAGGATGCTCTAAATCTTCGCAGCGCCCATAAAATACCTAACCCATTGATCCGTCTATCTGGCATTTATTGACCGCCTGCCCACACCAGGCACCGTGCCTGGAGGGGACGTGCCTCCAGCCCTGGATTTTGGGTGATGAGACAGGGCTCTGAGGGGAAGCCAGGCAAGGGAGCTTACAACCCACATGGGAGGAATGCACTCCTCTCTGGGATGTTGCTCAGCACCACCATTTAGCCAGTCCCACAAGGCTCACTGGCTTCGTTCATTCGTTCGTTCATTCATTCAATACCTCCCCAGCGAGCACTGCCACATGCCACGCCCTCCTGGGAGCAGGGGACGTGTCCATGGACAGCACGGTGTTCTGCCCTCATGGAACTCCCCTTCTAGCAGGAAGGGACAGACACTAAACAATGACATAAATGCGATTTGAATATGCCATGTGCTCTGAAGACAACACCCCGAGTGGCAGCACAGAGGGTGGCCGTGGGGTGCTGTAGATGGGTCAAGGGTGGCCTCTCCGAGGAGGTGGCGATGAAGCGGGGCCCCAGTTGGGAGAGAGTGACACGCGGGAGATAGGAGAAGCATGTGAGGCCGTGCTCCCTGGGCCCGTGACCTCCAGCTGCTGGCCCTGTGCACACGGCGCCCACTCCTACGCTCTCCCCCACCCATTCAGCCTCAGGAATCTCCTCCAACCACTGTGACAGGCCCCCACCTGCCCTTCCCACCAAGAGCTATCAGAGGGTCTTCCTACCGCCAAGCTCCATCAATGATACTCCACCGTGAAAGACCTTCCGTGGCTCCCCATGGCGCCCAGCACACCCTCTGTTGAGCACTCTGGGGCCGGCTGCCCCTTCTTCTTCACTTCTCCTCCCAGCGGCCAGTCCCTGTTACTCAATCGTGCACAACCTCTTACTTGTGGGGCTCACACCTCTTTCTGGAGCATCCTCCTCCCTGCAGCACCCAGCACGTTCCCAGCAGCCGAGAGCCCAAGTGGGCGCCCAGGCCCTCAGCTCCAAGCAAGACCCTGCACAACCCTCTCATTCCACTCACCCACCCAAAGTCCCATCCTCCTGGGTAGATGTCCCATGACACCATATGTGATAACAAGTGCCCGAGACCAGTGCAGACCGCCAACTACGTGCAGAGGATGCTGCTCCCAGGTGGACCAGGGAAGACACCGAGCATGGAGAGAGGGAAGTCAACCCAGCTCTCAGAACTGAGAGATGATGGTGTCCACTGGGAGATTACTGGGCAGGAGGACATCATCCAAGTCTCCTAAACCTCATCTGCAGGGGATGCTGTGAGGCTTGACTTGAAGGAGATAAAGAAATGTATGGGTGTTAAGTCCTGAAATTCCCATTTTCTGCTCTTGAGAAATGCATCGATTTGCCAGTTCTTCTAGGTCACGCGTGGGCGTTTATCCAGCTCATAGAGACGGGGCAGGCTCCGACGCACACGCGTGCCTCCCCTCGAGGTCCCTTCACCCGACATCATCTTCCACTCAGCCACTTGACCCTCTTCCTGGCCCTCCAGCTGCTGCCGGTGGACACACTGCTCCCCGAAGACAGGAAGACACGCTGAGGACGTGCAGCAGGGGCCCCCACGTGCCCCGTACACCTGGCTGAGAGCAGGGGTGGGTTTTTAGGCTTGGGTCTCTGTCGAGTGTAAGAGCCTCCAGAGGCCGCTGAAAGGTCAGCCCTTAAACCGAGAGGACTCCGGGTGACACGCAAGGACACGTGGTTACTACGTGCTGGGGTGCAAACATCCAGTGGCAGAAGAGGCTTTCGTGGGAGCCATGTCGACAACGAGCCTGGAGGATGGAAACCTGTCCCGAGGGTCTGGTCTTAATTAACACCCAGCTGCTTTCTTCCCCATCTCTGCTCAGACGCTAGTTTAGCTCTGATCCTCTTTGTGACAGAGACATTTCTATTATTTAATCCGCCAATCCACTTGGTGTTTTCTCTTACTGTGCAGGATAAAAGATTTAAGTTTGCCAGACGACTCTCTGGCCATCTCAATGATGGACAGGGGGCCCTCCCCCAACCCCTGCAGAGTGGGTTTCTTCTTCTGGGGGTGACTCAAGCACAGGAACAACTCTCTGGCTATCCTCTCTTTCCTCCATCCCGGTTGATACTGGAGTTGCAAGACTCCCCCAACAGCAGATGTCCCCGACCCCATGGACACAGGGGGACTGTGGACGTAAGAACCCAGGTGGAGTATGTCGCTGGCCGGCACAGAGGCAGCGCGGCATGAACGGCTGCTGCGTCCTTCCTCCAGCCCTACCTGACGAAAGGCCACGGGTGACCAGCCATGGTTTTGGGAGGCTCTGAAGCCGCAGGGCTTCCTCTGGCCCCTGAGATGTATCTTTCCCATGAGATGACCGTGCTGACCCAGAGTGGTCAGGGAGAAAGTTCTTGGGCTCTGCAGTCTCTCCCACCCCAGCTTTTCCCAGTTTCAGATCCGGCTTTGTGGGCTTGCAGCTTGGACAGCCCATCTGTACATTCTGATTACTGAGTCTCCACCCCAAAGGACTGACAGAGCGATGAACGTGGGGCCCGCAGCCATGGGGGCAACTTAAGACATGCTTTCTTCCTCCCTGATGGAGAGTAGGGGCCTGCACCAGCGCCCAGCTCGTACGCCTGGACCCCTGGAGAAGAGACAGGCCCCAAAAAGTCCGTGGAGGAGGGAGGGTGATACCACGGAAGCCGCGATGACGGCGTGAGAAAGGCCCGCAACTTGGTGAGCGTCCCCGGCTGGATTCGTTGACCACCTCACTCTCACCCTGAATCTAGAAATGCAAGGTTCAGTTGCCCTCATTTCCGTATGTGCTGCTTTTACAGAAATCGTTAATTCTGAGCTCTCTCACATCCCTACATTAATAATTACGAGGTCTGTCGGGAAACGCAGAGCCGGCTGGGCCCAGAGACACACTTTTTCCCTAAGACACTACAAAGAGACAAGAGAAAACGCCAAATCACGAATCAGCAGAGTCAACAGGCCGTACATTTAGCCCAAGAGTTTCCATGAAAGTTTCTCTATGAAACATTAATGCTGGAGACAAAATTCATTGTTAATAAGCGACACTTGAGCACTTCGAGGCTTAAGTGATTATAAATGTTTTTCATCATGGGAAGCTGACCACTTAAAAAAAAACATGCGGAATATGTGAATACATTTCAAATGTACAGAATCCAACACGGCTAGGAGGGCACCTTCCAGCAGAGGCCTCTGCCGGTGACGCGCGGGTACCCGTCTGATATCTGGCGCTCTCTGGGTGGGCAGAATGCGCCATTTCCTTACTGACCTTGTCACGAGACAGACAAGGGGGTGAAGCAGCTCTCGCAGTGAGGGAGGGTCAGGGTGGGAATGCACCACGCTGCGGGGCTGGGCCTGCGACCCCTGTGTCGGTCCTCATGGAGTCTGCGAGGACAGATCCTTTAGGGAGCTGCCCCCTCACTGAAAGGAGAGAAACTGGAGCTCAGCTGTGCTCACATCCTCTGGCGTGTTTTCTCTGGCACCAACCAATTCTCCAACACCAAAACCAGGTGCCCACAATCCAATTCAACGGGGCCTGAGGACCTGGAGTCAGTGCAGACCCTGCAGGTTAAGGGCTCAGTCCCACAAGACCATCCCCACATCGACACCAGTCGCGAGTCCCAGTTGCCACCAGTTTCTGACCAACTAGCTGTGAATCGGGGGTTCCTGTGACGGGCTCCATAGGGTCAATAACTTGCAGAACGCCTCCCAGAACTCAGGGAAGGTTTACTTATGTTTACTGGTTTATTGTAAAGGATGTGGGTCAGGAGCAGCCAGGTGGAAGTGATGCACGGGGCAGCGTGTGGGGTGGAGCATCCATGTCCCCTCCCAGCACCTGGAGGCGCTCACCACCGGCAGCTCCCCCAAGCTCCTTGTTCAAGAGCTTACAGAGCTCCTCTCCTGCCCCCTCTCCTCCCACTGAGGTGGTGGGTGGGGCTGGTTCCAACCCTCTAATCATGGTCTTTGGTGACCACCCTCATCCTGAGGCTACCCAGGGACCCACTCTAAGTCACCTCATTAGCATCAACCCAGGTGTGATGGAAGGGTTCTTGTTATGAGTAACAGAAGACACTCAGGAAACTCCAAGAGTTTTAGGAGCCCTCTACCAGAACCCGGACAGAGACCAAATATGTTTCCTATTTTACCACCCATCCACTTTCAGCCGCCTCCCCCTCCCCTGTGGGTCCTTCCTCTGCAGGATGAAACAGCTGCATTGAGAGTTGGGCATTGCAGCAATCACCAGGACCCTAAAACATGCAAACGCTTCAGCTGCAGCATGTCTGGAAATTCAAGCACCAGCAACCTCTGTGGGGGAGAAAAACAGCTCCCCCTAAAGCCCCAAATTTGAGCTTCAAGCGTGTTGGAAGAAGCTGCAAAGAGCACAAAGGCTGTGGAGCCCCCAGCTCCTGGGGCACCCTGACCACACACGCCGGCCGAGGACGGAGCTCAGGATGCTCAGGCAGAAAGGGATGGAGGCAGACATGGCTGAGACCCTCCACACACGAGCGGGCCCTCTCCTTCCTTTAATCTCTTGGAATTAATTATTTCCCTGGTGGTTTAGGTATCCAGTTCTCTAGATTTATTTTTCTTTTGAAGCCTTTTTCTTCCATTTTTTTTTTAAGTATCACATCTTGGATTCTGCTGAGAGATGGACAGTTTATAAATGACTACTCCTGACACCAATGTGGAGGTGACAAAAAGAAAGTCGTGTTCAACAGGGAGGCCAGCATGTTTCTAGGGAAATATTAAGGGGTGAGAAGTCTCCACATTGACTCGGGGCTTCTCCACTGACTGACGCACAAATGGGAGTCTGGTCAGATCTGTAACGAGAGAGAAGGTCCAGTCGCTTCGAGCTGTGCTGCCGTGGATCCTCAGAACAAAGCCTCCGCTGGCTCTGCCCGAGGGCAGGTGCGTCTCTCTAAGCAGCTCTGATACTGAAACCCTCAAAGTTGTGTTTGCTTTCGGAAGCTCCAGGTGAAGACAGGCTACGGGACGGAGGCTGGGGGTGAGGGAGACAGAGGATGAGGGGGAGAGAGAGGAGGAGGAGAGATGCAGGAGATGAGGCAAGAACCCACTCCGAGCAGGGTCACCAGAGATGCTGATGCTCAGAAGCCTCCTCCCCCTGGGCAGCAGGACCTCTGGCTCACACCTTTACTTGCCCTCCTGGGGTGTGACGGGCTGTTCCCAAGTCATTTTCTGCTTTGCACACAACACAGAGATAGCAATAGAGGCTCTGTAAGAGCTGAGTTCCCTGTGGTAGAAATTAGGCAGAAGAAGAGACAGCCAAGACCAAAGAGACCGAGGAGGAGAAAGGAGCGTCCGGGAACAGACCCCATGTGTGCAATCCCTACCTCACACCAAAGGCAAAGCAAGTCCCCGCAGGTTACAGAGCTCGGGGCAATGTGTAAAACCACAGCCTTAATGGAAAATGTAGGGGGCTGTTTGTGACTTGGGGGTAGGGAGAGATTCCGTAAATAAGACCTGAGTCCAAACCACGGCATCGGAATGAAGGATTTCCATTCCGTAAAGTCCATAATTGACAAAGTCAACCAACGGCCACCAGACTGGAGACGTTCCACCTTGAAAAATCAACAATGTGTTTCATATCCAAGAGACCTCTGCAAACCACAAGAAAAAGGCAGGAAAAGCAATTTTTTAAAAAGTCATAAAGGATATGGATGGAGAAGTCATAGACAGGGTAACTCAAATGGCAACTAAGCAGGTGAAACTCATCCAAGCGAAAAGAGACCACCTTATGCCCACTCAGTTGGAGGACAGAAGAGGTAACCAAGTGTGGCCAATGGTTTGCTTGTTTCATATCCTGTCTTAACAGTACTATTTAAGGAAGACAGAATGAGACGTCCTCCCTAAAAAGCCTTGATTGGACTAGTGTCAAGCCATATCGTCTGCCTTGGAATCACAGCGCTTGAGGGGCCCATGGAGCCCTGAAGGCTGAGAGAGGAAGCTGGCCTGGGGCGGGTGGAGATGGAGAGAGACAGGAGGGAAAAGCTCATCTTTACACCAGTGGAGCTCAAAGTCTAACAAGGGAAGGGTTCTCGAAATGTGGAAACGCAGGAGGCAAGGAGGAAGGAGCAGGTGTCAATCGAGTGTCAGGGTTGGGAGAGGCGGCATGGAGGGAGGGAGACCCGGCATGTCAGACACGGGGCAGAGCCATGTGTCCAAAGTGGCCGTGAGAAGGACGCATCACACCAGCGACCCTCCAAAGAAAACCCCTTCTTGTTCCTAATAGAAATCTCCCTAATCCAGCCGTGCACGGCCCAGATGAGCCCCGGCCAGGAGCCAGAGAAGTCTTGAGGGCAACCTGGCCCAGTAAAGAGAACTGTGGTCCCAGAAGGATCCACGATGCTGATCCTTTTGTACCTGCCGCCTCCATAGAGGCTCTCATGAGTCCACATGCTGGAAAAACGTCTTAAAAAAGGTCACCCATTTTTTACCTAATCTTCCTACATCAGCAGCGATTTCATGGCTGCTACCATTTTGTGTGTTCTCCACCCTTTCTGCATTGCCATGTTAGGTGTTAGGTCCATTTTTTAAAAGTCTACAAGAAAAATAATTTATGAGAAAATCATAAATAATGGGTGTGGGGCATCAAATGTGTTTTCAAAATAGTACTTTTTCTTCTTAAACGGAATCAAAAAGCTTTTTGGACTTTTAAAAATCTTTTTCCATTCCGGAAGGTCATGGTGTTACTTAGCACTTTCATGAAAGAAAAAAAAGCAAGCAAATATTAAAGGAAAATGTCTCAGCCAGTGCGTCCTGGGCCAGGAGAAAACCCATCTTTATGTGTATATACGTTAAAAACCCAACCGGCCCTCAGTCCGGGGTGTGTTTGCTTTTCCATCATGTTTGTGTATTCAGCTGAGCATCTGGGTTTCGCGTCCATGTGGCGAAAGCAGATTAAAACAGCCATGGTGTTAAAACAAGATTGTAAAGGTTAACAGACCAGGAAATGGACAAATTACGGCCACGGCCACGGCCAGGCCTGCGGCTCGGTCCTTCTCTGTCCTCCCTCTAGCTGCTCAGCAGACCTTGGGCTTGGTTTCCTACAGGCCAGTTAGGAAAATAATTTCCGGACACTGCGGCCTCCCCAAGGGACGCTGAAGCCCATTTGGCGGTGACGGCATCTGAGCCTCGCCCCTGTCCCCACGCGACCTCATCAAATAAGGTCACCGAGAGTCACTTAACTGGAGCCAAATTAGAAATTCTCTTTCTTTCCATTCATGACATGCGGGTACGGAGATAACACTGGACACCAGCAAATGCACGTGGGATGCGAGAGGAAGGAGGCCACGGGCCGGAGGAAGTCAGCACAGAAGCAACACCAGGAAACAGCGGAGCCGCTGAATTCCTGAGGCATTCTGGTCTTTTCGTCAATAATAATCATTAAAACACAAAGAAGAATTAAAAGAGAAACACACGCTGGTGTACACAGGACAGGACCCTTGTGAATTCTCTCCAGCTCTGAAGAGAGTGTCCGATTTTGCTCTGAGAAATAAGCTCTGGGGTCAGGGGTCTGGGTTCCAACTCTCTTCCCTGTGAGTTTTGCTGCTGTGTGTCTCGGGGGAGTTACCCAGTCTCTCTGTGCCTCAGGCCTTTCATCTGTGAGGCGGGGATATAATAGCCCCTGTTCCGCATAGGGCTGTTGAAAGGGTGACAGCAGGCCTGGCACACGGCGAAGTGCCCGGGACACAGGCAGCACACACACAGAGACATTATTGTAACCGTCACCTCCGTCTACTCATCTGCTCAGCTGGTTCGTCTCCCGGGCCGTTTCCTCTTCTGCCAAGCAGATGTGCAGGGTGTTCCCAGACAGCCCACTTGCTGGAGGTAAAATAACATCCCAAGTGGGCGGGACTTCGGGCCGCGGAGGGCCAGGCAAGCTCCCCTGGGCTCTCCCACATGTAACTCAGCCCCTCTACGTCTCACCCTCGGGTCCCAGGAGGCCACAGCCATTCCCGCCTCACCCCGGGCAGTGCTGGCCTCCCGTTGTCCCACACGGTGAGTGCAGGTGCCTCCTGGGCCCACCTGCCCTTGGCGAGGCCATGTGGCCAGACTCCCCTCCCCTCACACGTGGGTCCAGCTCCAGGGCGTGTTTGCCCAGGGCCTTCTCATCCTGGAGGCAGATCACATCCAAGTTCAGGGGGTCACCAGCTCCCTCCCTCTGCCCTCCCTTCCTGCCTTATTCCCAGTGCTGACCACTCTGGGGCACTTTTTACTTAGGTAAGGAGCCGATTCCCTCCCGGCCCAGGGATGGCGTCAAGATGGTGCAATGATGCTTTATTCATGTGCAAAACCTGTATCCTGTGTGCAGGATCTGCCAGGTAACAGGTTCTAATGGCATCTGCTCACAGTTCCACGGGGCAGAGGAGTTACAGAGGAAAAGGAGAACGGGAGACGGAAAGTGGTGTGTGTGTGCGTGTGACAGAGGGGGAGAGAGGACAAAAGAGGAAGAAAGAGAGAGAGGGATAGAGGGCGGGTGGGAGGCAGAGACAGAGAATGAACCCCCTCCTGCCCCCAGTGGGGAGCAGAGCCTCAAGCCTTTCTTCATGGAGGGCCTTCATCAGAAGCTGACTTTGCTCAGTGGCCAGTGCCTCACTGCCAACCCACGCCGGCTAGTGGGCAGGACTGATTACTTCCAATAACGTGACTCAAGCTCATTGCCTGGCCTTCAGCCTGACATCTTCCCGAGTGTGTGGAATTGCATTTCCCAGAGAAGTGAAAAGAGGCACCAGGAGTGCCCGGCCTTCCACACGCTCGCACCAGAATCTCTCGACAAAGACGCTCTGGACGTTAGCTCAGGACCCGACAAGCCTGAGCCCAGCTCGTCAGCACGGCGGTGACGGCGGGGGCAGGCCCATCCGTCCAGGGCCCGGCCTCGCCCTTTCCCCTCCTCCTCCCCAATTATTCCAGGATCCCTTGCTTATTTCCATTTCTCCCGAAGTGATGCCCATAGCAACGTCCACCAGGCGCTTCCTAATTAGACCATTACCGCAAGCTGCTGGATGGAGGAGCAGCCCGTTTGTCAAATGCCTTGTCCAAAAAAATGATAATAAAAAAATCCGCACATGCGTGTGTTGGGGGTGTGTGTGCACGTGTGCCCTCAAGTGTGTGTAGGAAGGGGGGTGTCAGGAAGAACAAATGCCAAACAGAAGGGCCCCTCTCAGCCAGGGCTCCTCTCCCCGCCCTACATGGCCTTCCACCCACGGAGCGGGGGCATGATTTCCATGAGACTTGAACTGCTGAAAATACCCACGGGCCAATCTCATTGCTCTCGGCTGGCCTTTTGCCGAGGACTGCGTGGAAAGGAGAGGCCGGAGAAGCATTGCTTCAACTGCCAAATATTTCCCCATTTTGGGTCCTGAGCTCTTCATGCAATTATTTAAGCTGCATCACAGTATCAATAACTCATCGGAGATCAGCGTCAATGTCCAGAAAGCCTCATTAGGCGCAAAAAAGGCGCTGAGCCGTGGCCGGGGCAGACGCCGTGATTAAGTTTGCATCTCATCCTCCGCGAAAGCTCCCGGCTCTCACTCTTAGGTGCCGCCGTCTCAGGATTCTTCCTCCAGGGCTTAAAAATATTGCATTCTTGGCTTTGGACACAAGAGTTAATTGGGAAGAAAGCAACGACATCAGCACATTGGATGGGGAGTTAATTCCTTCTAAACAATATGGTCTCTTTGCTAGAATGCGGGGAAGTGGGGAGCATGTCGGGGGCTGGAATGGAGGATTGTGGTCATTTCTGGTTGGGTTTTAAGAGAAGGATCTGACGTGTGTGTATGCATGTCTGTGTGCATGCGTATGTGTATGCACAGGCACATGTGTGCCTGTGTGTGTATTCCATGGCCACGTGTGTATACAAACCCTCCCGGGGGCTTATTAGGGGCCTTTTCTTGCATAATCTCTTGATTTATTTAACCCTCAAAGTGGTCGCAGGAATCGCTTCCTTACTTCTCCATCTGGAGAACTCCTTGGCAGGCTTCCTGACCCAGCTCAAACGTCACCTCCTCTGGGGAGCCTTCCTAGCTCTCTCCTCTGTGCTCCCTCAGCACTCTGCACACTTGGAACCCTGTCCTGGAGACAGGGCCTCTCGGGCTGAGTGCCAGGGACAGGATGGCCTCGTGCTCACTGTCCTTGGGGCTTCCCCTCCCATCCCTGCAGGCGCATCTGTTCTCCCGACCCCACCCCCCCCTCTCCAGCCGGCAGGCTTCTCTCAGCTCCTGCCACAGTCACCTGCCCAGCCACGCTTCCGCCTCCTGGGGCCTCCTTGCCCAGATCTCCTGGTGACCTCTGCAGTGGGGCCGTCGGGAGGGCTGTGGTGCTGGGCTGCCCAGCTCCAGGACTCTGCCCCGTCCCCTGGTTGGTTTTCTCCACAGCACTGGTCGCCCTGGAGGCTCATCCATGGCCGCTGTTTCCTCATCCATCTCTACCTGGAAAGCAGGCTCCATGGGGCAGGCGCCCATCTGTCTCATCCTGGCCACCTCCCAGCTCCTGGGCTGGGTCCCTGCATAGGAGTGCTTAACCTAGTTCTTGGTGGCCTCAAAGAATGAAGGAGTGGGCCACACCGGGCTTTTACTTTATCCCCCCCTCAAACTGGATGGAGAACTTCTGAGAGCAGGAGCCACGCTGCCCTCTTCGTGCCCTCCGTACCCACATAGTGTGGGCTGCAAAACCATTAATCAGAGCTTCTGTACTGTTCCCGCAAATCACTGGGGTCCGGTTAAAACACAAAGCCCCTGGCAGCAGGTGGGGCCGGGCCAAGCTGACGCCAACGCTGCTGGTCGGTGACCACACTTGGAACATCAAGGGCTTAACGTGTTTATTAGGTCAATGACCCTGAGGGGCATTCCCAGTAAGCGGCCCTGTGCACGTTTGCTCACTATGCTAGGCACAGTTTATTATCTGACAGCGTCGCTCCTGGCCTGGTACACACAGGACCCGGCACACTGCAGGCGCTCAGCTATTTTCTGAGTAATTGACCGTATGAACTCCGCATCAGGAAACAACACACGTGCGTGGGGTGCAGCATGCCTCAGAGATTTTCATTTTCTAGAACCACACAAATCTTCCCTCCGCTGGTCCTTCTGGCTCACAAAAGACGTCTGTGAATGCTGAAGCCTGTGAAATTCAGTGTGGGTTGACCATCATTGTTACCATTAATATTTTTACTGCTATCATTTGTTTCCTTTTTGCAGCTTCCTCTTCCATCTTAGGCAAGACCTGTTCACCCAGGCATCTCTCCTGCCTGTCTGTGTGTCTGTCCACTCTCTGAGCTCAAGACTCGAGGTTGCCCGGGTTTCCTGCTGAGGACCCCGTCACCCTCTGAGGGCGAGGTTCTTCTAGACGTTTGGGACACGCATTTTCCAGTCCTCGGTGGTTCGGGGGTCTGTCTGTCTGCGGCAGTGAGCCCATCAGTGAAAGGCAGCAAAACAAAACCCTTCTGATCAAATTTGTGGGCTAACATGTCAGCGGTGCTGTTGGCCGCGTCCATGGCAACCCGTTTCTCCTCCTAACCCAGGAGAACCGCAGTCAGGTGCGTCCCAAGCTGGAACCCCTGATCCGGGCCCACTGTCCTTAAGTGCATTTAATCACACAGTCCTCTCCCAGAAAGCAACCTGTGTGGGCCAGCAGCGGGGCACGGGGACGCTTCCAGCTTCTGGAGCAGGCGCCCTCCTGCAAGATGCTGCGCCCAGCTCCCCACGCGGGCTCTGGGCTGCGCTGTGTGGGATGGGCTGGGGAAGTCCGATGTCCTGCTGTTTTTCTCTGTCATGACAAGCTCCTGATCTAATATTTAAGACTGAGTTTTCTACAAAGCTGTGTGTCCAATTCGATACTTCGCTTTCCCAACCCTGCAGAACGGGGCTGCGCAGCTGCCGTGGGCATCAGCGAGCACCAGGGCCGATGCGGCTGAGCTCGGGAATAAACAGATGCCCACCAACAGGCGGAGCATCAGCTTCCTCCTGCACGGACCCAGGGGCGGCACATGCAACACAGGCACCAGACTGGAGAAAATCAACTTTCGCCAGAGAGATGCCAAAGAGAAGCCCGAGCTGTTCTCACGGCCCCGCCGACGGCTCCACAAGGTTTGTGGTGGGCAAAGGTGGAGAGGTGGTACCTCGGCAAGTACGGGGAGGTGGCAGCTGCTGGGGAGGTGCATCTGTTGCACAGGAAGAGCAAAACCAAGAGTCACTCCCCAGTCTGTGCACTGAGCACCTATTGTGTGCTGGGCCTCAGGCCCTAGAGGTGCCTCAGGAGGGCAGGGCAGACATCAGGGCCACACGCCAGGGGTGTGCGGGTACTGGAGGCAAGAGAGGGGTATGAGTCAGGGAGCTGCCTCAGGGGACAAAGGAGCGAGGTGTTGAAGGATGAATAGGAGTTCACCAAAAAGCGAGCAGGATAAATAAACCTGACAAGATTATATGAAAATAGCTGTCGTTGGCTGAGGTAACATGCCAGGGCTTTATGGCATTTCTGTGTTAGCGTCTCACAGTTGTTCAGTGACACGGGCACTGCTGGGGTTCCCATGACAGATGTGGGAAAACAGGCTCAACCCACAGCCCACGGCTAAGAAGGAGGAGAACTCTGCCAGGCACTGAAGTCTGCGTCCTCAACCATCACATACGTGTGTGCCCCACGAAGGCATGAGTGCCCCACAAAGGCATGTGATGCACCAAGTCAAGTGTGCCCCACGAAGGTGTGCTGCTGAAACGAAGACCCCCTGCCACGTCTGGGAAACGCCACGTGCTCAAAATCTGGAAGCAAAGAACCCAGGAGCTGATCAGCGGACCCGTAGGCCTCTCTCATCGCAACATCCTTTCCAAAAAGTAAGACACGACCCTTGTGGTTTGTGCAACTGCTGCTTCCTGGCCACGCCCGTCGCCATTCCACTGGCCGTTAATCCCTGAACCAGGGCTGAATTCTTACATCTCGCCCCACTGTATTCTCAATGACTTTCCGGGAGCCAGCCGGTTTGAGAAATCTCTCTGGGTAGTCAGACAGTCTGTTCACATAGAAAGCGCTCTTAAATTATAATAAACCCTTCACACTTTCCCAGTCATTAAGACGGTGTACCTGTCACTTCAGCTCAGAGCCGGCAGCATCTCGCCGGAAAGCTGATCCCAGCCCTGTGGCTAGGATTCCCACCCTGCTTCATTCTTCAAGCCGTGAGCACAGTGCTGAGAAATCGAATCCCGTGTTACGCACGGGAAAAGAAGTAGGTTTCAGCTTCAGCCAGAATGGGGGAGAGGATGTCATTAAGAGCAAAGGAGGAGCCGGTGAGTGTGTGGTGGAGGCAGAGAGCAGGACACAGACGAGATTCCAGATCTCCGTTTCTGTGTCTTTCGTTAGAACGGGGCTCACGCTCACAGGAGTCCTTCGCCATAGAAAGCAATGCAGTCGGCAGCCATGACGTGTTTGCAGGACGTGGGGCTGTGATCTGCGGCGTCTCAGAGCCGCCCAGGCCCGGGGCTGCATGCCTGGCCGCCCGGAGGGCTGGAGGCTCAGGGCAGGAGTTTTCCGCGAGCAGAGCATGCTGCGGCCCTCCACAGGAGGACGGGGAGGCAGGCCTTTCGAAAGCACTTATCGTGCACCTGCTGCTGCACAGTGCAATGTGCCGATGAATTCAAACAGCGGTTTCCACACCCCTGGAGAGAAGTGCAGGGTCCAGGGCTGGTAGTGCGACAGACACCGGCCCGCCCAGTGGATATAACCAGTTGGCGCCCCCTCTGCAGCCCGCAGAGCCTCCCGGGGAGAAAGGGAAACTCACGGCCTGGCCACAGCACAGCTTCCCCCTCCCCGGTGCAGCGGCTCCTCCACTGTCCTCCCAGTCACTGCCCGGAGCCCAGGGAGCGGCACCCACTGGGTCCCGGGACATCCTGACATAAGTAAGGGCACCGTCCCCGAGGGCCCCTCTCCCCACTCAAAGCCTTGCAGAGCAGGTCACGGCTGTGGGGGGTGCGGCAATGACCACAGGAGGTGGAAGAGCCGGTCCTCACAGTCATCCCTGAGGGCACCCGGGGTCCCACCGGCCTGGTGGGGAGGGGCGAGCTGGAACCAAAGAAGAGCAGGGCCTGTGGGTGACGCTGCGCTAGGGAGGTCATAGTTGCATCAGCCAAGGGAGACGGCACTAGGACACCCCTAAGCTCCTTCCTGTCCCCAGGGCTCCAGTGTGCGCTCTGTGGACCCCAAGGTGCTTCTCTAACCCTTACTGACAGCAGCAGACGCCTCATGGAAGCTTCCGGAACCACAGGCACAGGACCCTCGAGAACAGCAGCACCAGGAGCAGGCGTTAGCAGGTAATCGGCCTGCCAGCCCAGGGATCTGAGAAAACACTGGCCCAGCACAACCTGCGGAGGGAGCCCTTGGACCCTCGGGCCGTCCTGCAACGCAGACCCCTGCACTCCACACGCAGGACGCTGGGAAGACCCAGGCCTCGGACCAGTCCCTCAGCACAGCCCGATCTTGGGGCAAATGGGGAAGAAACTGAGGACTTCGCCCACGTCTTCTGGTGTCTCCAGCCCCTTCCTTGCAGCAGCTCACACACGCCTGAGTCATAGAAGCATGGACTCCATCCCCATTCTACGGGAAACCAAGTCCGGGTGCCAGGTGGGGGGCGTGCTCCACTCTGCAGGGTCTCTCCTGACCAAGTGTCGGGACCAGGGCCCTTCTTGCCTCACTGCCTGGTGGCTGCAGGGTCCTCCCTCCCGCCTGGGCCACTCGGCCCCCTTCCTTCCCTCCGAGAGCAGAAGGGAGGTATTGAGGCTTCAGACCCGAGGCAGCCTCGGGATGGGAGGAACCAGGAGCGTCCTCTGCTGGGGTCCCGGGGTGGGACACTTCTGGAAATGCATGACCTCCTGAGGAGCTCCGGAGGCGAGAGTGGAGGGGCAGGGTCCTGGGGGCGCCGCGTGGCCTGGCCGGGCAGGAACCAGAGGGGCTGTTGACAGGCATGGGAAGGACGGGCGAGGAGGTGGGAGTGGCGCCTGGACAGATCCCAGAAGCTGGTTGCTGGATGGCCGTGGAGGAGAAAGTTCCTCCCACCGGGTGACGGCTATAAGAAGCAAGTCCAGGCGTGGAGGCATTGCAAGAGCGCAGAATGGGGAGGGGTCACTTGGGCCAGATGTGCATGCGAGGGGTGGGGGATGCGGGGGTGGGACGCATCAGGGAAGACCCCGAGAGGAGGGTGCAAGTGGTCTTCACCCACCCACCGCAGCACCCGACACAGGACCTGCCTGGTGAGACCGCCGTCTGCGTGAGAATGGGAGGGATTTCAGACCTAATCTGGTGACGGGCAGCCCTGCAGTGACTTAAAAGCAGTTTTCCTAACTGCAAAATGAATATGTGTTTAAAGCAAAAACTTAGAGAAAATAGAAAACGCGGAAGCTGAGGAGGGACAGTGGCCTGTGGCTCCACCAGGCACACTGACAACCCTCCTGGGCCTGCAGGGTCGCCAGCCCTGGGAGACACGCTCCAGCGTCCACAGAGTCGGAGGGTGTGCCCTGATGGTGGCCGCTTACCCCACTGATGACAAACACTGTGACCTAGCGGGATGAGGCCCTTGTCTCTGTCCCATCAGCGCTGACGCCATACACATGGCAGCCCGGCCTCTGTGGGTCCTTCTTCAGACTCCCCGCCCATCCTGGCTCCACAGCCCGCACCCAGCCCTCCCATGCCGCTTGCCTCCTCGGTAGGAGCTGCGTCCACATACGGCCCGTCCCGTCTCCTACAATGAAGGAACCAGCCCCTCCACTTGCCTGGACGCCCCCCAGGACCCTCCTACAGAGGTGGCCCAGGCCTGGCCGGGGGGGACCAGGCACAGGGGGCTTCAAACACAGGCAGAATTGGTAAGGCGGGAACACGGAAGGTCCGGTGAGGCCGAGAGCTATCAGGGCTCGAGAAAGCGTCAAGTGCAAGGAGGGCAGAGGATGAGAAGACCTGAGGTGGCTGCTGGATGGAGGGAAGAACCTTCTGGGCTGGGAGATCTCCACCTGGGGTGTGTGCATGGAGCTCAGGGGCTCCGTGAACTTGGACGGCAAACAAACACCCCCCTCTCAATCGCTCTCTTACCCACAGTCGCATTCCTTCCCATGACACGTGTGGGCACCACGCACAGAGTGGTTGCCCACGGTTTCTCATCCTGCACCACGCTTATGGATGGTCTCAAAGATGGACAGCCAGCACCACTAAGATTTCAGCGTGACTAGGCCCACCACTGGATCTTGCTACTTAGCAAATGTTAATAAAAGCGCATACTTCTATGTCACAGATTTGTTTTTAATATTTTGATAACTACCTTCCAATATAATTGCTTTGTGATCCAACGTATTTGTTTTATGTATCTGAAAACATTGCTCTGTGAGGAAATCTCTGGCTTCTCCAGTCCGCCAACAGGAGTCAGGGCACAAACAGCCTCAGGACCAGATGCACAGAAGCCGGGGGTGGGAGTGCCAAGGGAGCCGGGGGAGCGGCCCATCGGGGAGTTACCACCCCCATCGATAACATTAGGCATCATCATTATTACAAAACGTGACAGTTCCCAGGTCCTCCTCTGTCGAGCTCACAGCTGTGTCCCCAAACCCAGACCAGAGCCACTGCTCAAGACCCAAGAGACGTTTATGACCCTAATGTTTTCAAGTTAAATGTTAAATGACTTTAACTAAATGTTAGCTCTGCTTTTATTACACTCAGCACCATTACTGCCTCCACTCCTCCGGCCACCCCCTTCCTTCTGACACGCAGGCATGAAGGCCATTGATTTGACTGGGCTCCCCTTAAGAAGAACCCCTGGGGCAGCCCCTCGGCCACTGAGACTTGCTGCTTCCACCCGCCCACGAGCTGTGAACCTGCCCGCACACCCAGCGTCTCTGGAGCTGCCAGATCCGATGCCCTTCCTGTCCGCTTGCGAGGGGTGGGTGCATTGGCTTCAGGGGTAGCCCCAGGATGACCCCTCCTGGGGCCACGTGGGCGCTGGGCCACCCAGTGTGCTCCACCCCCGACCCTGTCCCCAAGGCGCAAAGCCGAAGCCCGCTGTCCCCGTCAGTACACAAATCCACCTTCCGTTCCAATGTCTTCCAGGGTGGGAAGCAGCCAGGGGAGGGAAAAGAAAGTTCCGGAGGTTGAGATCAAGACTACTTTAACCCACGCTTGATACCATTGCCATCCCTGGACGTTTCTCAACTCAACCCGGTCAAACGTCTCCTCCCGCTGAGGGCTGTCTGTCCCGGGGCTGCCGTAGGAACGGAGGGCCATGGCCACTCCCCTAAGGCTCACACGTGCTGGTTGGAGGCAGTGGCCTCTCCCTGCCCTGAGCCCCTGGAGGTGGAACTGTTAGGGGCAAACATTATACAAGGGAGGGTTTACGGGGAGCCATGTGGGAGACCCTCCCATCGCCCCAGCCCACGGCTGTCTCAAGTCAGAGGCGGAGGCCGTCCCCGGAAGTCCAGTCTTCCCACCAGCGCTCCTGAAACGCGGTCCAGAGCATCAGCCGTGGTGGCACACTCTGCAGTGCACAGGGGCCCACGCGGCGGCCAGGCGGGACCGCGCTGGGCGCTGATGAGCTCCTGCTCCCCACTCGGCCGGGGACCCGAACCTCGTCTAATGCTTTAAAGCCCAGAGGGGGATTGACACAAACATTTCCTAAGAAGAAGAAAGGCTGACTCTGTGTGGCTGTCCTTGTTTGTCCTGTGAGACGCGCAGAGGAGGAACGGGGTCCTCATGCCTGCAGGGTCATCATGCGCCCCTCCTCCCTTGCTCGCCTCTCTGTGGGGCAGGGAGGCAGGGGAACCACGGCAGCCCTGGGCCTCAGAGGGGCAGCCCCGGCGGGCACACTCGATGCGGGTGTGGCTGCTCGCTGGCTTGGAAGAGACTCCCTGCTCAGGAGTGGGCAGAGGCTGCCCAAGTCACGTCCCTGCCGGCCAGAGCACGGCGGGTAGGGCCAGGTGGGGGCACACCCCGACGATGACAGCAAGGAGTGTTAACCTGTTAATGCTTTAAGGCCGACGAGGGCATCTAGGCTCCCTGAACGTGAAGAGAACGGGGTGGGGGGTCACCTGGAATTGAGTTCAGGTCCTGGGTCTGCACGCACGTGCTGTATGACCTCAGACATGTTACTGACCTCTCTGAGCCCATCTATTCTTGTGCAGCATGGACCTAATGACAGTCCCTGTGTGGCGGGGCAGGCCCACGGTCGTGGTTTACATCTTCGGTGAACAGCCAATGCAGGTGTAGGGCAGGAACTCAATAAATATTGAATGAATGAATGAATGAACGAATGGATGACCACAGTGAGGATGTAGTGAGATGATGGATGTAAAGTCCTCAGATATTAGGTATTCACAGTATCCTATTTATCTGTCTTGGAAGGCCAGCAGTATCTATGGTCCAGTGATGACCGCTCAGCCCCAACAGGCGTCTGTGTGCGGCAGGCGATGGCCCAGAGCTTGGCTGACATAGGCGGTGTGTTTAAAACCTGGCATTGGTGTCTAGGTCCTTCTTTTTTTTTTTTAGAGGAAGGGATTTTAATTTTTTTTGCAGGGAAAGATTGGCCCTTGGCTAACATCTGTTGCCAATCTTCCTCTTTTTTTTGCCCCTGCAAAGCCCCAGGGCATGGTTGTATATTCTAGCTGTAGGTCCTTGTAGTTCTTGTATGTGAGCCACCACCACAGCATGGCTACTAACAGACAGGTGGTGTGGTTCCGTGCCCAGGAAACCAACCCAGGCCACGGAAACAGTAAGGGCCAAACTTTAACCATGGGGCCATCAGGGCTGGCTCTAGGTGCCTCTAAAAGAAACACATTTATTCTTCCTGTGGACCTGTGAGCAAAGGCAGAGTCACGGAGCTTGTGGGGTCAGATACGGTAGATGTTCAGGGTTGGGAGGTCCTTCAGGGTCTGGCTGAGCTGCGCCAGGCCACCTCCCAGCTTGTCCATGCACCAGGAGGTGTGCCGCTTTGTGAAGCCCTGCTGCTGTGGAAGGTGGGCAGACGCGTGGTGACGTCCCCTTTCCTGTTTGGGCAGAGGCAAGGCAGACACAGCTCGGCCTCCCAAGCTGGATTCCAGAACATCCTGGCAGATGATCTGCGTGCTCGATTCCCATCTCCTGGTGCCCGTGGTGTCCTGGTTGCTCCCAGCCGGTGAGGCCCCAGCGCTGCGCTGGCCCACACATCCACCCCAAACCCTGCCTGCTCCTCTGACCTCTGGACCTGCATTTCCCAGGGGCACCTGGACATTTAGGCCCTTCCTTCAGGAAATACTGACTGTCTGACGTGTGCCGGGGGACGTCGTAAAATGACACACAGTCCTTGAGGTGTGTCCGTTCTGACGGGGAAGCCATGCCGTAAACAGCACACCATTTATGATGATTTTTCAGCAGTTCCCAAAGCATGGGCCCCAGACCCTGGGGGGGTGCCCACGACGCTTTCAGGGGCTCTGCTATGTCCAGTGATTTTCATAATAATATTAAGATGTTGCTTGGCGGGACTTCCTGAATGGAGGCATGAGGAGTTCCACAGACCCTGTCCCCAGCGACACAAACATAACTGGTAAAAACTATTAAAAAACAGCCATTTAACATCTCTGGAAAGCATCCTAAGATCACACAGCAAGTGGAGAAACGCTCATTCTGGAAAATGCACTAAACCTCAGTAAGAACAGCGCGAGTCTGGGCGTTTGAGGTCAGTGTGAGCAAGAATCTGCTTCAGTGGGGGTGCCCAGAAGACGGGGCTCCTCTCCAGCTCCGAGTCTAGGCTACAGGCACCCCGGGGTCGGGGGCGGCAGGGCTCAGCTTTTCTCCCTCCCCCAGCCCTGCGTTGCAGAAGTGCCGTTCCAGGCCAGCACGGCCCAGGTCTGCGGCTCCCTCCTCCGCCTCCGCACTCAGAGCAGAGGCCTGTGGCGCCTGGGAGAAAACACATGCAAATGATATATCTGACAAGGGACCTGAATCCAGAGTGTGTAAATAACTCTTGCCACTCCATAATAAAAGATAAATAACCCAACTAAAAGTGGGCAAAGGACTTGAACAGACATTTCCCCAAAGCAAAGACACGAATGGCCAGTAAGTACATGAAAAGATGCTCATTGTTGTTAGTCATTACAGACTAATCAAAACCACGGCAAATCAAAACCACAACGAGACACAACCTCACAACTACTAGGAATGGATATAACGATAGTTTTTCAAAAACCCCAGGAAATAACCAGCGTTGGTAAATGTGTGGATGAATCAGAACCCTAAGACCTTGCTGGTGAGCTGGAACACGGCACAGCTGCTGCGGAAATAACTTAGCAAGTCTTCAAGATGTTAAATATGGAGTTACCAGGTGACCAAGGAATGTTACTCCCCGCTACACACCCTGAAGAATGGAAACACGTGTCTACACAAAAATTTTGTACACAAATGTTCCTAACAGCACTATTCATAACAGCCAAAGGGTGGAAGGAGCCCAAATGTCCATCAACTGACGAGTGGATAAACAAAATGCCATCTGTCCACGTGTATTAGTTTCCTATTGCAGCTGTAACAAGTATCCACAAACTGAGTGGCTTAAAACAACCCAGATTTATTACAGTCCTGTTGGTCAGAAGTCTGAAATCGGTCCGCAGGGCTGGGTTCCAGGAGACTCTGAGGAGAGACCGTTTACCCGCCTCTTCCAGCACCTAGAGGCAGCCGATTCCTAGACTCGCAGCCTACATCACTCTGACCTCTGCTTCCAATGTCACACCTTTTCCTTTACCTCTGACCTCTGGCCTCCTTCTTGCATAAGGACCCTTGTCATGACACTGGACACATCTGGATGATCCAGGGTCATCTCCCATCTCAAGGTCCTTAACTGAGTCACACCTGCAAAGTCCCTTTTGCCGTGGAGGGCGACATATTCACAAGTTCCCAGGATTAGGACGTGGACCTCTTGGGAGGGCCATGATTCTGCTTCCTACACCATGTTATGAGATTCTATTTGACGATAAAAAAGAATGAAGTACTGATACACACTCCAATATGCAGGAACCTCGAAAACAGTATGCTGATTGAAAGAAGCTACTCACAACAGACCACATGGTACGTCATTCCAATTATGTAGAACATCCACAATAGGCAAATCTATAGAGACAGAAAATACATTGGTGGTTGTCACGTGTGTGTGTGTGAATGCAGTGAGGCGGTGGTTAGATGGAGACAGGGAGTGACTGTTAATGGGGAAGGGATTTCTTTAGGGGTGATGAAAATGTTCTGAAATTATATTATGGTGATGGTTGCACAACTCTATGAATACACTAAAAACTATGAATTTCATATTTTGAAAGGATAAATTTTGTGGTATGTGAATTTTGTTTTAATCAAGCTGATGAAAAAGATGTTATTTGCCTTTTTCACTGTGGTGGCCTCTGCACTGATGGGAAAAGGGTGGGCGCCTAGCAAAACCCTGGGCAGAGTCCTCTGCTCTTTAGCGGCAGGCTGCCACCATGGGGATCATTTCACTAAAGAATGTCCTCATGAAACAGAGCAGTGAAACTACTCATTAAATCCCGACTCTTGAGCGCATTTCTTTTCGTTATTCGGAGGGATGAAGGGGAGGCACTGAGGGAGCAGACACAAAGTCACGGGTCGTCCTGATGAAGAGCAGTTGTCAACTGTGTGAGTTGCAAGCTCAACTAGCCCTTTTTTCATGGAAAATGAGTTTGACTTAAAAGAACAACTGACAGACCGCAGTTAGTCGCATTTGAGTGCCTGGCAGATGTTTTCCGGAAAACGAACAAAGCGAGTCTGTCACTTCAGGGAAAACAATTGACAATATTTGTTGCCAATGATAAAATTAGAGCTTTCAAACAAAAATTAGAATTTTGGAAAACTCGTGTCTGCTGTTGTGAGCTTGATGGCTTGCCAATAATTAAAGACTTTTCTGATGAGACTGGTGGTGATATTAACAAAAGTGATTTTTACAATGTTGTACAATGGAAGGTTGGCATGACTCAGACAACCAACAATTGACTAATTTCATTTGACTAATCCACAATGTTACAAAATTATGTGTGGGTTAAAGATCCATTCAAGGTACGAGACAGGCTGATGGATTTTAACGTAACTGAGTAGAAAAGTTCAATGATATGGTTTCAGCTTCCACATTGCAACTAACCTTTAAGAAAGTAAGACTTGTCAACTTTCAGTGTAACATCAAAGAAGGGCAGCCACCAAAATCTGAAAAGGCGATTAAAACATCCCTTTCTTTCCATCTACACATCTGAGTGAAGGGAAAACTAAGACTTTCTCAGATAAGCGAGAGCTGAGGGAGTTCATCGCCACCAAACTTGCCATGCAAGAAATGCTAATGGCAGTCCTTCAAGCTGAGATGAAGAGACGTTCAACAGGAACACGAGATCACATGAAAGGATGAAACTCCCTGGTAGAGGTTCAGACATAGACAAATATGAAACCTGTAGTGCTGTAATGTGGGAGGATAAATCGCTTTTAATTCTACTATAGAATTCAACAACAAAAGCACGGAAAGTAACTATAAACCTACATTAATGGATTTACAATATAAAAAGAGGCAATTTGTGTCACAATAACATAAAGTGGGAGCAGAGGTGTACAGGAGCAGAGTTTTTACATGTGATTGAAGTTAAATTCCTACCAGTTTAGATTGTCCTAACTTTACGATGCTTTCTGTCATTGCAGTAGTAACCACAAAGAAAATACCTATAGGACATACACAAAGGGAAGCGAGAAGGAACCCAATATGTCACTACAGACAACCAGCCCATGGGTGTCCTAAGGTCTGGAAAGAGTCTCTTAGAGACAGCTTGCAGTTGGATTCTGTTGTTTTGTTTTGTTTTTTGTCCATTCAGCCAATCTGTGTCTTTTAATTGGGGAGTTTAACCCATTTACACTTAGAGTAAATACTGATAGAGAAGGGCTTCCTATCGCCATTTTGTTGACTGATTTCCTCACGTCTTATTGCTTTTTTGTCTCTCCGGTCCTCTCTTGCTGGCTTCTGTTGTGTTCTGCTGATTTTCTGTAGTGACAATCCTTAGCTGGATTACGAAAAAAAAGAGAAAAGACACACATAGCCCAAATTAGAAATGAGAGAGAGGACATTACCACTGATGCCACAGAAATAAAAAGGATTCTAAGAGAGTCCAATGAAAGATTATATACCAACAAATGGGATAACCTAGAAGGAATGGATGTCCTCCCAGAAACATCCAGCCCACCAAAATGGAGTCACAAGGAAATGAAAGAAAATCTGAACAGGCCTCAACAAGTAGCCAGACATGGTGCTCAGGAGAGAGGCAGGCCCGCCAGAGACCCTGCAGAGCCCCACTTCAATGCCTTCTCAGGACCTTTACTTTGAAAGACAAGTAATTCCCATCTCCCAGTGAATGGCCACTGGGACAAATCCGCACTGAGTCGGAAGGCATCAAGCAATGCCAACATCCTCGAGGGGCTGGCTGCTGCCCGGTGGCTCTGTCCTGTCCAGATGCTTGAGATCAAGTTTAATGTGCTCTTCTCAGGGACTTGGTCTCCTAGCTGCCAGAACCGCCCTTCCAGAACATTCCCTGATCAGGTCACTTTCCTGCTTTGACATGGCCAGGATCACCGTGCTGCTAAAAGGATGACATGACCATCACCCCCTACTCCTCTGCCCTGATCCTGGGTCCTGGCCAGCTAGGGGTTCTTCTGCCCCTGTTGGTCTGCTCTGGATGCTGGGACTCCAGGGTCCCTGGATGACAAGGGTCGGCTCAGACTCAGTTCCCCATGAAGCTCCAGTGAGTCTAAGCGTGTAGCCCTCCCCTGCCCCTGCTCCCTGCCCCCACGCCTCCCGCCCTGGAGAGGGCTCCCGCTCCTGGGGCTCAGCCAGCTCCCTACAGGCACCTGTGGGGTCCGCAGGAAGGGGCACCCTCCCTGCAGCTCTCCCCAAAACTTCTAGCTCCTTGTGCTCCTGGAATGCTCACCCCCCGCCCTCCAGCCCATCTCAGGCCTCCTCACAGGCTGTTCTCTTGGACACGGAAAACTCTTGGCCTTGCTGAAGCTCCCTCTTCCTTCTGAGCTCTAATTAAATGCTGCTTCCCGGAGACGCCTTCCCAGGACAGTCGACCCTCGCCAGGCCCTCTGGCCTCTGAGCAACCTTCTTGCATAATTATCCCTCCTGCTTACAGTCAGAGGAGCCATTTGCTTAATATCCACCATAAACTGCAGGCACCAGGAGGGCAGAGGGCAAGGGGCCTGCTTACTGTGGCCCCCAGCACCAGCGCAGGAGCATGGGAGGCCCCGGGGGTCCACGCACCCCTTGACCAAACCTGTAGTGAGCAACTGCTGTGTGCCGGCACCCCTCTGAGGATAGAACCCTGAGAAAGGCACCCGCATGCTCCAGCGGGGCTTACGTTCCAGGAGGAAGCAGATGGCAAACTAACGGGGGCCAAGGGACAGGGCATGGTGGGCCATGGGGCAGGCGGAGGGGCCGGCAGGAACCGGCCTCGAGGCCCCAGGAAGACTTTGGCTTCTGTCCTCAGTGCAGGGGAAGCCCCCTCACATGGCGGCCTGGTCTGACTCGGCCTTTACAAGCTGCCCCCTGGCCCGGCTGCGTGGAGGAACACGGACATGAACAGGTGTCCAGGTTGCCGGGTGGGAAGGAGCCGGGTGGGGGCAGTGGGATCCTGGAAGGGCCGCGGGCAGGGGTGGCTGCTTGTGTGAGGGTGGAGGGTAGGTGAAGGGCAGGCCTTCTCTGCTCCAGGGTCCCCCCAGGAACAAACGAGCCGTGTGCCCGGGATTCTGGGGATGCTGTCCTGGACCACGAGTGTGTTCAGCATGGGCAGCGTGGACGGCGGGGGCGAGGCGTCACGGAGCAGGGATGGGCCTTCTTCCTCGGACGGGAGCCTGGGGACTCGGGGACCCCACAACCATCAGGCATACGCCAGTGCTGATTGTTTAAAATGCCACATCTTAAAAGACCAAGTATGTGAATCGTATCCTAACGTCCAGACGTGACAACCCCAGGATAGGGGATGGTGTGGTGACCCCAGCCCCCACCCCTGACTTAGGGCCCACTGAGCCGAAGGTGAAGCGTGCCCCACATTTGAACAGAACCTCTGGCTGGGAGGCTGCCCCGTGGTCAGAACACGCAGAGGGAAGGCTCTGTACCCCGCCCATGCCCTCTCCAGGCTCGGCATTCCAGAAATCCACTGATTTGAAACGTTCTATGTGCTGTTCTGGACTGAAATGTGCAAAGAACCAGTTTACTTTCTATAGAGAAAAAAGCTTATTGTCAAAGGGGCGGCCTGAGTCTGAGCTGACCATCGCCAACTGGGTGGGAGAGCGCTCTCCTCGGGGTGCAAGTGGATGCCCTGCGCCCTCCTGCCCCGGGTGCTGGGTGCAGGCAGTGGGAAGCCTGTGGGAGCCATTCGCACCCCTCAGGCCCACCCAGGCATCAACGCTCTATGAGATCACGCACAGAGGAAACCTCAACCAGCCTCAGTGCACCCAGCTCAGGATCACCTTCAGGTCTGTTCCATCTCTGTTGCCCAGTCTGGGCACCGGCCCACATCCCCATCCCTGCTCCTGTCTGTGAACTCCTGGAACAGGCGCTGACCCCTCCCCCTTGTCTCCACTCCCTTCACGCCAGTGTCCCCACAGCAGCCACAGTGACCACAGTCGTCAAATCACCAAGTCAACTGCGGTCGGCATCGAGTGCTCCAGGGCTCCATCACCCTCCTCCTCTGTTCCTCACCCTGGTTTTCTTGTCCGTGGAGCCCACGGAGATCTTTCCCAACCCAGGGCCTTTGCATCTGCCCCTCCCCTGCCTGAAGGGCGCTTTCGCGGCTTGCGCAGCCATCTCTGCTTCCTGCAGGATGAATCTCAGGCAGCGCATCCCCCCCGTGGCCCGTCCAGCACCACCGGGCCCTTCGAGCGCTGAGAGGTTTCTGTACACGGTGTGGGGCTGTTGGTCTCCCCAGGGCTGGGAGTCCCTGGGCTGGAAACCTTGTCTTTCTCTCTCACCCCTGAATTCTCATCATCTAGCATGTGACATGGCACAGAGCACATGCTCCACAAAGTAAATTTTGAAGGAATGAAGTGAGTTTTGGATCGTTCTTGTGGGCTCACCCCTGTTCTGTACGTTGCTTGTTGAATTACATATACCACAAGCATATTACATTCACTGAGAGAAACCTTCCGGTGGAAAAAGGAATCTGCAAGTGTATGCATTGGAAACAAAGTTAAATGAACGGCATCAAACAAAGCCAGCTGAATCACTTCCCTTCCACAAACAATTAAGACCTCAGATGGAGGAGAAATCACTCCTGATTAATTTGAATCTTCAATCCAAGCTGAAACCGTTCTGTTTTAACTTCACTTAACGCTGAGGCAGAAGGAAGACTTGTGGTTTTAGAGACAAATGTGTGAGTCTTATTGATAAGTCTCCGCGTAGCACAGATAACTCTAGGAAGCCTGTTTGGCAAAAGTTAATCAGAAATCGGGGATTAAATTTTTGCTTTATATTATGCACGTATTTAAAGTTATGAAGAAAAATCCTAAGCAAATAAATCATGTTTTACAAATTACTAATACCCAAGGAACAGATTAAGACGTGCAATGAAATCATGTGTCAGTCTCAGACGTATAGGTACACAAGCATCTCTGATCTATTGTCAAACGGCTCTAAATAAAACAATTATAGACATTTGCATATATTTATCTTCTCCTGTGTTGTTACCAGCGGAATGCCAAGACTGTTCGGAGCTGCACAAGAGATGAAACAGGACGAGGTCTCAGCCCTCGGGGCGTACAATCAAAGTGGAAGATAAAACAATTCAGACAAAGGATATATCAGCTGAAAAGGCTGTTAAAATTCATGAGGTGCGAGGTTTGGTTGGCTCTTCCAGGGAAAGGCAGAACTGAAACAGGGGCCAAATTCCTGAAAACCACTGTGGACTGGACTAGTGGGTTTTAGGAGGAAAGTTGAATACGAGATACCAGTGCCCCAAGCTGGAGGAAAGAAAGGGCGGGTGGGTGTCCATGCATGGGGAGGGCAGGGGATGGGCAAAGCAGGGCCCCCAGGTAAGAAAGCCAAAAGGCCACCTGTGCTTCAGGTCCAACTGGATGACTCAGTTTCCCCTTGAGGGGAACGTGCCACTGAGCAGGTTTATAAAACACCTGTATTTGGAACTGGCCACTCACTTAGAACTCAGTCCTCACTCTCCGGCTCTCCCTGCAGGGGGCCTGGGACTGCCCTGAGCAGAGGGTGGATCGTCTGTGCACGGGGACCAGAACAGAGACGGCATCACCCTCTTCTGCTGCCCTCGCCGCCCTTGCTCTCTGCCCCGACGCTGCTCCTGGAAGCAGGACCGACCTTTCTGACCGCAGGACCTGAGACCAAGATGGTTGTAGGAAGAAGGCAGTCCTCCTGGGCCTTAGGCCAACGTTAAGGCCATTAACCATTTTGGAAACCAATGAGAAAACCTGGAGTTTTCCCAGTTTACAAGTACCGGCTCAGTTTCTTTCCCAATTTTGGCTTTCTGTAATTAATAACAACAGGTAACACTTCCTGAACGGTCGCAACAGGCTAGGCCCTCGGCTGAGCGCTGCTGGAGCATGGCGCCTGGAAGGGTCTCCAGAGCACGCTGTCGCACGAGAAAGCCAGGTCTGCCCGAGAGCACGATTACATCATTTATGCTTCCAAGTGGAAAACAAGCCTGTGCACTTTCACGTCTATTTTTAACTGCACAGGAACGTAAACACACGAAGCTGAAACCCTGGGTGACTCCAGGGGGAGAGTCGACTGAGCGGGGTGTGGACCGGACTGCACTGTTCCACTTCCCAATGCCGGGAAATCACGCGTGTGTGACGCGTGCAATTAAAAAATGAATCTAAAACAATAAATATCAATGAAAGTGGCCGACTTCTGCTGCTTAATTTTCTTCCGGAAAAGGTGCTAAGAACTGGTTGGGCTACCGTAAGGCCGTCCGCCCTCAGGTTACCCCACGGCTGGGGTCTCTGCACGCACCCAGCCACCTGGGCAGCCCTGCTGGTGGCCGCAGAAACGAGATGACTGGGGAAGATGCTGGTGTCCTGCTGGTCAAGGGGCCGGCGGGGGGAAGGAAAGAAAGTGGAGCAGCAACAGACCCGCCTCTTCCACAGCCCTCACCGAACTCGCTCTCTATCCCGAACTCACTTCTGATTATATGACCTCAGGCCAAGTCCTCGCTCAGTTGGGGCAGGCGGCCGGGGTCTCCGGGGAGAGGAAGTGGGCAGAGACAAAGGGGGCTGAGCTGGCCCCTCATCAGTGTCCCCCCATCAGTGTTCACCTGCCTGGCCCTGCTTGGTCAATTGGTGGCCCAACTTCAAGCCGAAGGCCTTCCTTCCCTCCCCCCAGGAGCCCAGTGTCCCAGTCTCCGTGGGGCCCTACCACTTGGCCCTCCCAATTCTCAGTCTCTTCAGCAACCACACGAAGACCCTGATGCTGAGAAGCCTTGCTCACCTTTCCCAGGCCCCGCTGACACCCCCTCAGCCTGAACCCTGCAGACAACCCTCGCCACACCTCCTTCCTCAGTCCTGATCACCCGGGACAGTGGGAGGCGGCTTTTCCCTCCTGCACTCACGCTCCGTGAAGGCACATCTGCTTAGTCCAACCTCTGTCCCCAGGCTTACCAGCACACAGTAGGCATGCACAGGTTTGTTCAATGAATAAATTAATTAACGAATCACAGCAGGTTATTTTAGAATTGTTATTTGTTCCATGTGTGCACGTTCGTCTTGTTTCCCATAACCTGGTAAGTTCTCCAAAGGTGAGTGAGATGAAGGTTGAGAGCATGACCTGTGGCCGCAGGTGGCCTAGGTTCAGATTCCAGCTCTGCCACTCACTGCCTGGGCAATTCTAGAAATGACACTCCAACTTCCTGTGCCTCAGGTTCCCCATCTGTAGAAGGAAGTTGCTTCATAAGGCTTTTGTGAGCATCAAATGAGTTAATTCCTGTGACGGGCTTAGGACTGTGTCAGGGAAGCCATCAGATCTAAAGAGTGTTAGCTGCTGTGTTCATCATCATCATTTCTACCATCATCATCATCACCGTCACCACCACAACCACCCCATCATAACCATGGTCATCATCACCATCACCACCACAACCGTCACCATCATCATCACTACCAACATCACCATCATCACCACCATCACCATCACCACCAACATCATCACCATCACCACCAACATCATCACCATCACTACCAACATCATCATCATCATTTCCATCATCATCATCATCATTTCCATGATCATCATCATCACCATCACC
>NC_060278.1:109486673-109569186 GCF_021613505.1 Equus quagga | reverse complement strand
CATCACCATCACTACCAACATCATCATCACCCATCACCATCATAACCGTCATCATCACCATCACCGTCATCACCATCATGACCACCATTATCATCATCTCTAATGCTCCACCAAATTCCAGGAGGATCCCACAGTATATCTTCAATAAAATCCTATTGAATTGAATTTAAACAAATTAATCAGAAGGATAAAATTTCCTGTGAACATGAACATTGAAAACTAACAGGGAAGCAACTCATAAATAATACGTATTTTGTAAAACATAAATATCTGTCTATCAGATAAGAGGCTTGCACCAAAACAAGACCCAATGAGTGGAAGTAATTTTGCTGGTGGGTTTAGAATCGACAAGACAGGAAGAGAAGAAGAGGAGGAACGGCTCGTCAGGGAAGACCTCGGGTGAGGAGACTTTCCGAGGGTCAGAGGGGAGACGGCTGGAGATGATGGAGAGCCCATGATTTGCCTTTGTGGCTCCACAGAGCGCTCATCCGTGCAGATTGTGTTTCCAGCAGAATCGTTTTGTTGGACTGTTTCACAGCAGACCTGCGGCTGGGTGCCAGCTCTGCACTGACTACACCAGTCCCCCTTTGCCAAGATTCCCAAGCTTCGGGCCCCACTTTCCTTATCTGTGCTGTGCAGGCAGAGGAGCAGAGGGAGCCCAGTGCTGGGTGCATGGCAAGCTCTCGGCACCACAGCGACTGTGTGCAGGCCTGCGGAGGAGACCGAGGGAGTGTCGGCGGCACCCCCAGAGGTGACTCCACAGGGAAATGCCACTGCTCCTTATGGGGAGCACCACTGGAGTCATAGGCTCATCTTAAGTCAGTGACAGACGGGAGGCAGATGCAGCCTGCATGCTGGAGCTGGAGGCCCAGGCACAGACTCCAGTGCCACTGGCCTCTCAGTGGTCAGCCCACGACGAGAGATCGGTGAGGAGACGGTGGCCTTTGCAGGCTCTGGGTCACTGCTTCACTTGCCTTGGGGTTCCTTCTCCCATCACTCGTTCCTGCAGCTTTCCCTAATCCCAGTGCCCCACCCGCACCCCGCACACAATGGCACAGGCGTCTCTTGGGTTTATTATATATTTTACCATCGTCTTAGTGAAAATCCATTAGTGCATTTAGTCAACCGAAACGCCCCCACCGCCTTCACGTCGCGGTGGCCAAGCCACGTGCTATCGCCGGAGACAGGCCAGTGGCCAAGATAGGAGTTGTCCCTCCCCCCGAAGTGGTCATTCTCGTAGGAGAAATGGACTCTAAATCAGCCCGCTAATAGACAAGACAATTACAGGAATGAGAAGACTGTGGACGGAAATAAACCAAGACATCGGGCGGAGCGGGCAGGGCGGCAGGGCGGCAGGGCGGTCCTCCGGCTGGTGAGGTGGTCAGCGAGGCCCCCGGAGAAGGAGTTTCTCAACCTTGATCTGCAGGAGCAGAGGCTGCAGTGGGTGCCCAGAGCCCAGGACAGAACATTCCAGGCCCAGGAAGGCCAGCGCAGGGCTGGCTGAGGCTGGACCACTTAGGCCTGGATGGTGAGCAGGGATTTGACTCCAGGAACAAGGGGGGAGCAGTGGGAGGATTCAAGCAGACGGCATCTCGACCTGATGCATGTTTCAAAGGTCACTCTAGGGTTTCCAAGGCCTGTGTGGTCACGTGGGCCCGCAGCACACATGAAGGGCTGTCCAAACGTGAGTGTACAGACGAAGCAGGTGAGGAGGAGCTTCATAATCTCGGAGCAACACGGTATCAAAATAAAGTGTCAAAATACCTAAGAGTGAAAGGAAGAGGAAACGGAGGATGCCAACTCGACGTCACCGAGGAAGTGGAGAGAGCTGGGCCAGGCACAAGACGAGGAGCTCACGTGGAGATGGCTCTGAGAGAAGTGCCTCCTAAGGGACACCCTCCCCCGCCCTGGTCCTTCCCCCCGGGCGCCAGCCTCGCCTCCTTGCTGGCTGCCTGCTCCGTCTTCCTCTCCAGGACACGCTCCACGCAGCGTCCAGAATGACCTTTGCAGGAGCTTGTACGGAAACAAGCCCCCTGCTCCCCATGACAGAGGCTTCTCACTGCTCTTGGCCCAGGGACTACGATGGCGGGGCCAGCACTGCCTGGTCTCCAGCCTAGCTGGCGTCCAGCCATCTGTTCCTCCCAGGCACCAAGCCCCCCCAGCCTCGGAGCCTTCCTCTGAGCTGTTCCCTCTGCAAAGGACACTTTTCCCCACCTTGACCTCCTCTCCAACCTCCACCACAGACACCAAAAAGCTGGAAAAGGAAAGGCAGGACCACACGTTGTATGACTCCTCTCATGTGGAATGTCGAGAACAGGAAACCTGAAGACAGCTGCTGCCTGGGGCTGCTGGAGATGGGCGAGGTGGCGCTCACCAAAGGCAAGAGGTTTCTTTCGAGGCGAAGAAAATGTTCTAAAAGCGACTGGGGTGATGGTTGCACACCTCCGTGCATATACTAAAAACTGCTGAACTGTTCACTCCAAATGGGCGAATTGTATGGTACTAACTGCATCTCGATGGAGCTTTTTAGAAAGGGAGGGCGGGATCCTGGGCACCAGGACATCTGGGGCAATGTGGCGCTCGCATACGTGCAGGGAACTGGGCACCGGCTCTGCTGGGATGGAAGGAGCTTCAGAGGAAGGGGCGGCTCGTGGAGCAAGGTTCTGGGTGCAGCTGGGGAGACCCTCCCGGCAGCTCGGAGGAGCATCTGAAGGGCCCCATGCAGCCAACCTCAGAGAGCTTGTCTGGAGGCCAGGGGTCACGGGAACTGCTCAGGGAGCAAACTCTGAGAAGCTCATGGGCAGCGTGCGCCAGCAGCAGGCCTGCACCGGGAATGGCCCAGAAATAGAGCCGAGTCAGGCTTCTGTGTTGTGCTCGGAGCAGGAAGAACGAGGAAGGAGCAGACACACACGGGGCCTTTTCGGCACTGTGGGGACGGACGACAGGCAGGCAGGACTTCTTAAAAACCAAAACCTCGATGGTTGTGTTTTCTGAGTTGAGGCGCTGGATGCTGGGACTAAATTGGAAGTGACATTAGCATGAGGCCTGGAGGTGAGGCCTGGAGGGCGGGGGTGGCCCTGGACGAGGCCAATCATCCTGACTGGGACGTGAAATGCCGGGGTCCAGGGGTACCATGCTGGGCTCGGGTATTTCTGAGGAGTCCCCGAGCACTCGAGACAAAGCCTGGAGCCTGGCAGACGTTTAAGGAAAGGAAGGGTGATGCTATGAGCAGCAGCCTCAGAGCTGACGCTGGCTCCAGGAAGATTCCAGAACACGTTGTTGGCCAGGTGGGCTGACCGGGAACGGGGATGCATTTGTTTGAAAAGAAAAACGCTGCACTGCTCTACACACGTTTTGGTTTTTGTAAGACATTTCCACCAACTTCCCCAGACTCCTCGGAAACCACAGCCCATGGGGGAGTCAGCTGGAAGCTGCTCCCTTAAGAGGAATGTCCAGGAAAGCTCTGCCCCCACGTGACGCCACTCTCCCCTCACAGGACAAGGTGCCCACAACAGGCTCCCTAAAGTACAGATCCCAGCTTTTATCACGAAATACTGAAGATCTGCAGGCAAGCGTCAGGTGCTGCGAGGAGCCCAGCGATGCTCCGGGAAAAAGGTGGCCCCGCGGCTCCGTGCTCCCGACCCAAACCCGCTCCCTTCCCACCGCGGGGTTTCTCTGCTCATCTTCCTGGAGCTGGATGCTGGGCGGAGGCTCCACACAGCAGGGCAGGATGGACGCTGAACCGGCTTCTGCCGACATGGCCCTGGGAAAGCTGAGGGACCCCTTCCTACTTTTCCCGGGAGGAAATCGTTTGCCATGTGAAGGGCGCCCCTCCTCTTTGACTGAGACGCAATCCAGCCAGGCTAGGCCAGTGGGTTCCCACTGTTGAACCCAATTTCTGACGACTTCATAGCTCGGGGAAGGGAAGCTCCCCATCACTTGCCGACACAGACTTGAGCTCCCAGGTAAAGGTCTCAGGACGGCCACTGGGGGCAGCGCTCACCGAGCAGCTCGTGGGTCCCCAAGAGTGACTTTGCTGACAGTCCCTCCCTGCTACTGACCAGCTGCCAGGGACCCATCCAGCCATGTTCACTGGGCACCGACTGGCGTTCCGGACACCAGAGGTGGGTGATCAGAGAGACAGGCCCTGCCTGCTGGGGTTACAGCCCAGGAGGACGGGCAAGCAAGGACGGTTTGGCGAACGCAAACGGCCAGGGGACAGGGCCGTCAGTGATGAGTGTCCCTAGGCGTTGTCCCAGGGCAGGGGGAGGGGCTCCGCTTCTTCCACAGGGCAGTCGGGGATGTGTGTGTGCCTGAGACTCAAAGGACAAACGCTGGGGAGGACCACCAGGCTCACTTCGCACGATGAGGACAAGGTGAACCCTGGGATGCCCTGGGTCCACCACGTCTGCAAGACTGTGGGAACTCAGCAAACAGCCCCAGGGGGAACGGCAACGGGATATACCCAACCTACCACGTTCCTGATGCCACCCAGGAGAGCTAGTGCCAAGGACAGATTCCAGGTATCACAGAAGGTCACGAGGTGGGGGCTAAAAGATGGCCCCCAAAGATGTCCCCGTGCCAATCCCTGGGACCTGTGCACATGTCACCTTACAGTGAAAGGGGCTTTGTGGGTGGGATTACATTAAGGACTTAGAGATGGGACCCCCTCCCGGACTATCCAGATGGGCCCAATGTCCTCACAGGGGTCCTCATAAGAGGGAGCGGGAGGGTCAGAGAAGGAGATGTAATGGCAGAAGCAGAAGGAGATTGGAAGATGCTGTGCTACTGGCTTTTGAAGATGGAGGAAGAGGCCACAAGCCAAGGAATGCCGGTGGCCCCCTAGAAGCTGGAAGAGGCAAGGAAATGGATTCTCCCTGGAGCCTCCGGAAGGAACAGCCCTGTGGACATTTGTGCTCCTGACCTCTAGAACTGTAAGATAATAAATCTGTTTTATTTCAAGCCCTCAGTTTGTGCTCATTTGTTACTGCAGCAACAGAAAGCCCATATGTGTGACAACACGCTCACTTTCTGATATTTGGAGCCAGGCCCTGGCAGGCAGCTTCCGCGGGCTCCCTTGCTCCCTCTGAGAACCAGGCCAGAAGCAGAGCAAGACAACTTGGAGGAAGACGCCCTCTGCCCCCTCCCCAAATTCCAGCCCAGAGCAGCGGGTTTACCTGTGGGATGTTCACTGGCTGTTGGTTTGAGGGCAAGCCCTAACAGACAAGAGGCCAGGGATTCATAGCCTGGACAGCCTCCCTTTTGGTGACCAGACTCCCCTGGGCCCTCGGGTCCCAGACGGGCTGCCTCCCATCATTTACTGTGGTTCAGGGCTCAGCGAGTCACTGCGTGGCCCAGGGTCACCTCTACTCCTGGGGGAGTCAAGGCCCTCGCACCGGGTCGTTCACATGAACAAAGTCTGGGGTTCGGGGGAGGGGCACAGCCCACTTGTGAAGCACCGTCCTGTGCCACCCAGTGCTGGCGCGGGATCCCGGCTGTGCTCTTGCCACCCTCACAGAGGGCGGTCTGGGCAAAAAGAGGCTAAGTCTTCCCTAACGTGCATCTCGGCTCAGCCAGCAGAGGACACACAGGCTGGTTTCTCCTCCGAGCGCCAGTCTCAGAAGCCAGGAGCTGCCTTCCAGTGCCGCAAAGTAGCTGAAAGGGGTCCTCCGTGCCTCTAATTACGGGACTCGGGACGAGGCGAGGCGCACATGAGCCACCAGATACTTAGGAAGTGGTAATAAAACGCATGCAAATTTTTGTTTTAAAATAGAATTTACCTTGCCTTTGCAGAGATCTTTTTTCCTTTTTACACCAACATGAGAATCTGTAAATCAGGCCTTTACCCCGGGTCGCGTTACAAACTGAGAGGCTGTGCTACGGCGAGCGAGCTGTTTTCCAGCTGATAAAGAAGCAACGTGCACGGAGGGCTCTGGCTGAACCTCAAGTGCACAGATGTTTATTTTACAGTTTTCTTTTTATTCAGAAAGTGTATGCAATTTAATTAGCCATTTTATTTTATAAAAAAAGAAAACGTACTTTTTGGCTCCAAGAGCCTCTGAATAACTCTAACAGGGAGGGACATTTGCATTCCTAATGAGCCGCTTGCCTTGCACTGCATTTTGACGGAGGTTCAACATGAAGGCAAATGTCATCTAGCTTTGCGTGGAGGTGAGAGCTCAGTTCGAGTCCGCAAGTGTTTCTCAGGGGCCCACTCTGGGCACTGCACCAGGCGCTGGGAGAAGCACTCAGGAGAAGAGCCGGATACGGGCTCTGTTTTCGGTGGAACCCAAACTTTGCACCTTTGGAGGGGTGGATGTTACGACCTGGACCGGGGGAGATTCAGAGGGAACTCTCAGACCGCCCAACCAGGTGCGGGTCCTCCTGTTAGCTCCAGAGGACAGGGGTGGGTGGGGCTCCCGTAAGCACGCGTCTGCAGCATCCTGGAAGGAATGAGCATAATGTGCATTTGTCAACTTGGGACCTTGCATCTCCTTTGGGAAGCTCCTAACCCCCTTCCCAGGTGTGGGGTTTGAGGGGACGGTCCCTCCAGTGCTGAGGATGGGCCCAAAGGGCCACCAGCCACATGAGCGGTTCAGGGATGGGACTCCATCCCGGCCAAGGGACTTGGGAGCGAGAAGCACGCTCTGGCTCTCTTCTCCACAGACCTCTGGCGGCAGCGCCCTCCCCTGCTGGGTGAGCCCGGACGACATTGTCTTACTGCAGACAGGAGAATCCGGACCGCCCAGGGCCAAGGACATGGAACCGAAAACAAAAAACTGAAAACACGCTGCAGTGGAGGGAAGGAGTGGAGCTATGTCTTCAGGTGACGTTAGCTACCATCAACCGATTCTGAGCTTGGTTTTGTGTCCCTCGGAATGCAGACTTTCAACCAAACGGCAAGTAGGTATGAGGACTATAGGTGATGGCAGGGAGGGGCCTGACCACAGGGAGAGTCCCAGCAGACACCACCCTGAGCTGCCCGCCCGAGAGGCTCCGAGGACTGAGGCGAGCCATCTCCGAGGTCGCGGGTCTGTGTGGGAAATTCTGAGCTGACATTTTTCTCTTTGATGAGCTGTAATTGGTCTTTCTGTACCTCTCACTCATTGCTCACAGCTCAGCCAGTGGGGAGTGAGGACATCCCCGCTTCTTGTGCGTTCATTTGAAGGGAAAGTGGGCAGCCACATCCCATGAAATCACAGAATCCCAGGGTGCAGGGAACTTCTGACGAATTCACATAAGTGAAACAGTGTTGGAACACCCGGATCTGCCCACTGCCACCCAGGAGCACCTGGTTCATTCCCCAGGGCCTGAGCCTCGCCCCGCCAGCCTGGGCCCGGGACGCAGCAGCCGAGCCGTCCCGTGTGGTTGGGGAAGCGAGCTCTCTCCTCTCCGGGAGGGTGGGTTACAAACTAACGTGCCACCCTGGGGGTGACTGGGCGGGCCCTTCCCAGGTGGCAGCAGCAGAGGGGGCCTGGGAGCAATGTCTCGATTTCAGTGGAGTCTGGGGTCGGGATGCTGGGAGGTGAATGGCCCGGCCCGGGTCAGCGGGGTGGCTGTGTGAGCACAAGAGCTGCGGGAGGAGTGAGGCTTGAAGGAGGGGGAGGAAATGAAAAGGGATGAGCTGGGAGAGAAATGAAGACAGCTTTGCAGGTTCTCAGCTTTGCCTTAGGCTAGTTCCCTTCTGAGATGATACAGAGGAGGGAAGACAGTGATCAGAAATGTTAATTATGTCAAGACTCATGCCTCGGCTTGAGTATCGTTGTGTCTTCCTGGGGCTGCCCAGGGCCACCACCAGGAAGATTTAATCAACCACACGGAGCCGCCACCTCCCACCAACAGAGGCTTCCGGAAGAACAATAGGCTGCTTTTCAAACACGCCACCCCAAACCACCAGCTGGCCCGCTCCAGCCGGCCTCCCTGGGGCCCAGACCCCAGGTCCAGGTGTGTCCAAGGAGATGAGAGATTCAGCCCAGCCCCCTTGGACCATGATTAAGTCTTTCCATTGCACAGACCTATCAACACGCGAGAAACCTGCAGGGACGACACAGGTAGACGGCGCCGCGTGGTCCCCGCAACCGTCAGCTGAGGTTTCTGTGCTGCTTTTTTAATTTCCTGCTTTTTAATTTTATGGCTCTTGCAATGACATTCTTGTCTGGCATTAAAAACAAATAAACCTCCCAAGACCCCAGAGCCCCAAGGCTTAATGGGGCTAACGGTGGATCTGCCTTTTCAGTCTGCCGAACGAAGCGCTCAGGGGGACACTTACCGCCACAGAGAAGTTAATGCACTTCAGACAGGCCTCTTACTTTCACTTGTCCCGCATTTCTGAGCACCCAGCACCAGGGTGAGATGGGTGATGGCACTGGCTGCCAAGAGCTCTGAGCTGACCCTTTCTAGGAGGCTCCATTTAGCCCAGCAGGGATCAATTAGTGATGTCTGCCTCAGGTGAGGGAAGAGGAGATGGCTGTACAGATGCCAGAATTTTGCCACCCCACACCCACGCAGGGTGCTGTCCAGGTGCTGGAGAGACAGCCACCAGCTCAGCTGGTCAAATAGGAACGAAGAACATGGGTTAGGGTAGATAGTTAATCCATTTCAGGCTCTGTATCCTCAGCACCAAGGAATTCTTTATTCTCCCCTAACCCTGACCTACCAGCTATGAGCTCCATTGGCTGAAGAAGGATTGAGGCAGAGAGGGTTAACAACGCCATTGGCGTTCAACCCAGACCATGAATCTGAAGCTCCATTTTGCTGCAAGAAGCAGCTTTGTTTATGTTCACAGACACAAGCAAAATAAAAGTCAAAATAAATCCACATTGAGAAGCCCTGCTCCCAGGAGCTGCGCTCCAGATCTTTCTGCAGCTTTGACTCAGAGCCCACGCCCACCTGCTTCCAAGTGGGAAACACAGAGCCTCTGGATTCCCTCTTTCATCTTCTCCTCCACTTGTCCCTTCTCCTCCCCTCCCCTCTCCTTCCACTCATGAAAAGTCAGTCCTAAGAAGGGTACCGTGTCCTAGGGCCAAAACCCCTCCCCATGAAGGGCGAGTCCCCCAGAGGTGGTGGCCCCTGCCTACCTGCCCAGCCTCATCCCATGTCATCACCCCCGCTCCTGCCCCACCTCTTGGCCTGTTTGTTCCTGAGATCTCAGTCCCTGGGGCCCTGGGGCAGCATGCACCACCCTCCAATCAGGGCCAGGTCCTTCTATCACACGCTCTGCCTGCATTTTCTGCAAAGGGCCCAAGAGAAACTATTTTAGGCTTTGTGGGGCAAATGGTCACTACTGAAATTACTTACCTTTGCTATTATAGCGTGAAAGCAGCCATAGACAAAATGTAAAGGAATGGGCATGGCTGTGTTCCAATAAAACTTTATTTATAAAAACAAGCAGAGGGCCATAGTTGGCAGACCCCTGCTCTATGGATTCATGTTCCTTTCTTCTCATTGCCCTTTCTTCATTCCAAGATTTTATTTATATCTGTCTCTCAGTAGCAGATTTAAACTCCACGAGTACAAACTTGTGTCTTTCTACCACTCGTATAGCCCATCTGATAAATGCTTGTGAAATGTGGCACTGCCTGCACCGGAGCTGGGTGCAACCCATAAGCATGTATCTTGGGATTTGTGTTAATGCTTCCAGGAAACACCTTCTCTCTTTCTCCTCTACTTAAACTTGGGAATGCATGGGTGTGGATCCATCATTGCCAGCCTGCCTCCATGAGGGGAAAGTCTGACTGAAAGGAACCAATGTAGATGTGACAGAATTAAGAGAAACAGGGTCCTGATGATAACAGCTTCAGCCCCTGGATCAACCTGCACCTGAAGCTGCTTCTGGATTTCTCTGTTACTTAACTTCTTTGTGTCAGCCACTTTGAGTTCCATGTGGCCACTTACAATTGAAAGAGTCCTAAATGAAGAACTTGATTAACAAAACATTGACTTTGACCCCCTTTTTGACACTTTTCCAGTGCCTCATTTTTTAATGTGGCAACACTCTCTGTGAGTAGGTGGAGGATCAACACTCTCTGTGATTAGGTGGAGGAGCTGCCCTAGGGTTAGCCCTGCTCTGCTCTGGGAGGATCCTCCCACAGCAAAGGCTCCACCCTATTAGTTTTGCCCACACTGGAACACTGCCCCGGTATTTAACTAGCCACTGCTCAGGCATATGGCAGTTGGCACGTCTATGAGAATCTGGACTTGGCCCAAAACCTTCACGGGTGAGGCCAGAGCACACAGAGCAGAGCCTACGATCCAGTGCCTGAAGCAGAGACGTGAACCCCACTCCCTGAGAGCCATGGAGTCCGTCACGGGCATCTCACCCCGGGATGAACGAATGTAGGGCCAGGGCGTTCTCCCCTGACCAGCAGAATTTACTGCTTCTCTTATTTGGGTCATTGCTGGAACTCTGAAATATTTTTTTAAGGAAAATCATCTTTTCTCCATAATTAAATAAGATTCACAAGATTTCAACGGGATTCACAATGGGGGAGGCAAGGTAGGAGGGAGGCAGGAGGGGCTGGGGGCCGGCCTGAGCAGGGATGTGAACTGCGTGCACAATGGACCTGCCCCGGCAGCGGTGTCAAAGCTGTGGCTGCCACTCCTGACGCGCTCTGCGGTTCCCCCGTCACATTAACATTTCTGCATCCATTTCCACTTCATCTTGCTACTCAGGGCTCACGTGCCTCCTCCCCAGTACATCCTCGCGGGGCGAAGCGAGCACGCTCTACCTGCTCAGATGGTGAGAGCACAAGATCCCCAATGAAAATATTAACCTTGGCTTGGTTACAAGCGAGGAGATGCTCTTTTGAATCTAACAGATGGGCCGGGCTACCGAGACGAGGAGGAGGGCCGGCACCTCCCAGGCCACTGCCAGGAGAGCTGGGAGCCCGAGGGTGGTGCGGGGCCCCGGGCTGCGGGCGTCAGCTGGGGCTGGCTGGTGAGAAATGGGTTCTTGGAGCACTGCCCAGGGCGGCAGGACTAATTGGCTGGAATGTCCACCGGCAGACCGCAGGCTTCATGGGCCCCCATCAGCGCCCCGATCAATCAGCAGGCCGGCTGAGCAGGACTGGAGAACTGGAGCAATTAAACCCAGGAGCCTGCTGCTCCTCTAGAGGCGGGAGAGGGGAGTGAGTCTGCAGTCAGCGGGCCGCGGGGGGAGCGCGGAGTTCCTGGCAGTGCTCAAGATGTTATCAGCACACAGCTTTCCCTTCCATCTGTCCTGGATTTGAGCTGATCAACATCGGGTCTGTGTGCAGTTTACGCACACAGCCACAGTTGCGCTGCGAGGGAATTTCTGCCACATGAGGACCCAGAACGCACAGGCTGTTGCCACCTCCTCTTTCACTATTAACAGAGAACTGTGTTAATGGCAGTGGACACGGGGCGCAGGAAGGGCTGGGCCCTGAGGCAGGCCCATGCCGCTCAGGGCAGCACCAGGGGCTGGGAATCTCAACAAAGGGCATGTGCTCACGGCTCTGAGTGGCGGTCCTGCACGGTCCTGCGTGTGCTCACACCTGCTCATGGGGCCGTGGGGCCTCACCCAACGCTGTCTTCTCATCTGTTATCTGGGATGAGCACATACACCAGGGGCGACCCTGCAGGGTCGCAGTCATGTTCCAAGGACCGCTCTGAGCAGGGTGGCAAGCTCTACCGACCTAAGCTCAGCCCTTAGCAGTCGTGCCCCATTTAATAATGACGATGTTCTTTTTCCTCCTGGAAATGCCAACCAGGTGACACTGCCACAGAAATCTCCAAATTGTCAACTATTTTTTCGTTTCTAAAATGAGCAAATTTCCAGGCAAATGCCAAAATGAGTCATGAGCACCGACCGGGGCCAGGGGCTATTGGTAACGCAGAGTTCACCTCTCTCCTGCAGTTGACGGGGGCGTCCACTGTCGAGGGTCTCACTTCCCAGGCTCAGAGCTGAGCTGACGCAGCAGCTTCCGCCCGGGGTCTGCCCACTGTCCTGGAAGGAGGGATTGTGTGCAAAGGTGGGACCTGCAGAGGGAGCTCCCATCACCCCATCATACTCCTGCCCCCCACCATCATCTGCAAGAGAGTATTTTTTTTAACTGTGGTGAAGACATGTAATATAAAATTTTTCATCCCAACCATGTTTAAGTCTGTTAACTAGATGCATGTTGCTGTGGAACAGACCTCTAGAACCTTTCCATCTTGCAAAACTGAACTCTGTCCCCACTGAACACCAAACCCTCATCCCTCCCCCAGCCCCGGCCCTGGCACCCACCATTCTACTTTCGGTCTCTATGAATTGGATTCCTCCAGGAACCTCGTTCAGTGGAGTCATTACAGTGCTTGTCCTTCTGTGACCGGCTGATTTCACTGATCACAACGTCCTCAGGGTTCCTCCATGTTGTAGCAGGTGTCAGAAGCTCCTTCCTTTTTAGGGCTGAACGATACTCCCTTGTGTGGATGGAGCACATTTTGTTCATCCGCTCTTCTGCCAAAGGAGCCACAGGGCGTCTTTTTAAGTGGAATCATCACAAGATTCACCCCTCTGGTCCACACGTGTTTTAGACGCTCTCTTCCCCGAGGTCACCATGAATAGTATGCACAGAAATGATTCTTCTCTAGCGTGTGACGCAAATGGAATCAAGACGATGGAAATGTGGAACCCTGAAATCGAAGAGACGCCGTCCTGGGTGGCTTGGAGGCACTTGGGGAAGGGGTCCTGCCTGAGAGGGATGGGCTGCCTCTGCTGGGAGCCCGGCCCCCCGCCCTGGGCATCCCCAGTGCGCGGCGCCCCGGCCGGGTCCACGATACTCCTGGAGGTGGTGGCGGGACTGCAGGGGCCCCCGCAGCAGCCCCCGAGCCTTCCCACTGCCTCCTCGGGGTGGGAGAGGGAGAAGCCTCACACGGCGGCCGTCCCCTCAGCCCTTGGACTCGGGCACCTGCACCCAGGCGGCCCTTTCCTGGACCTCAGTGAACATTCCTCCCCCTTCCTCTGGGCCCTGCCTTTCCACCTTTTGCCGGGTCACCTAGGCAAACGCTGACCTTCTTTCCAGTGAATTAAAGAAACTGCACGTTTGGGGCGGCCTGGTGGCGTAGTGGTTAGGTTCATGTGCTCTGCTTCAGCCCAGGGATCCCAGGTTCAGATCCTGGGTGTAGACCTATTCCACTCATCAAGCCGTGCTGTGGTGGCGTCCCACATACATAATAGAGGAAGATGGGCACAGATGTTAGCTCAGGGCCAGTCTTCCTCATGACAACAACAACAACAACAAAAACCTGCATGTTTACTAACAACACGCCTCATATATAGAACCATGTATTAGATACATGTGACTAATCTAAGGGACACACACATATCGAGGACATAGGAAGCCCCCTTTTTAGGTGAAATCAGCATCAGCATGGAGCAGCCGTGCCTGACCCCAAGCCCTGGAGAGCTCTGCGCCCCAGGGACCCAGACGGCGCCTCCTCCTGGGGGTAAACCCGCTTCCTGGTGGCCACGGCCTGGGCCCAAAGCTCTGGCACCTCCAGCCCACTGTCCTGTTTGACTCACTCGCTGAGGGTTCGACTCTGAGGCAGAGAAACCTCGTTTGAATCCAGCTCTGTCACTTCCAGCTGTGAGACCCTGGGGAATCGACACAAGTCTGTGCCTCAGTTTCCTCATCTGTCACATGGGATTACACACGGAGCTGTGGTCATGAGTAAACGCATGTGATCGGGGACATGCCAGTGCACTCCCTCCTGTGAGTCAGGAAGGTCCCTGGAGAGGGAGAGGCTGGGGGAAGAGGAGCGGGGAGAAGGGAGAAGGGGGGGGAGTGGGGGGAGGAGGAGGAAGAGTTGGGGGAGGAAGAGGAGGAGGAGGAGGAAAGGGAGGAAGGGAGGAGTGGGGGGAGGAGGAGGGAGAGAAGGGAGGAGGGGAGGAGGAAGAGTGGAGGAGGAGGGGGAGAGGGGAGCAGGGGAGGAGTTGGGGGAGAAAGGAGCAAGGGGAAGAGGTGGTAGAGGAGGGGAAGGGAGGAGGGGAAGAAGGGGAGGGGAGGAGGGAGGAGGAGGAGAGAGGATGGGACTGCACTTCCTGCTCCTTGCATCGTGTGCTTGTGACTTATTTTCAGCTCTGAAGCATCTTCCTCAGCTGGAACTGGGGCTCTCAGCATCTGTGAACCCCCAGAGGCCACGTCCACGGAGCCCTGTTCCTGTAGGAGGACCTGCGCGCTGTTCCCTACCATCGCCTCGCAGGTGGGTTTGGGAGGGGGCCTGACCCTCAAGTGGGGACGCCTGTCCTGCATGTCTGGGCTCTTGCAGGAGCTGAGGAGACCGCCCAGGTCCAGGTCCTAAGACCTTGAAGCCCAAGGGCCCAGCTCCACCCTGGTCCCACACTCATCTTCTGCCTCAGGCGGCCCTGGAAACGTCCAGCTCCTCTACCCTGGACGAGCCCGACCTGCTTTCCTGGGCATCAGGGAGATGATCCCAAAAGGTGAATGAATGCCAGCACCATCCTCCTTCGGCTCCTGATAAATATTTATTTCTGAGTCGAGAGAGGCCGCATACCTGTGTGTGTCCATGAATGTCACAGCCCTAGTGGTCTGGGGGCCTGATGAAGGACCGGGGTGCCAAGTCCTGTTAAGACCACAGATAATGCTAATGCAATAGAAAGCAACCAGCACACACATCTTTAGACCCTTGATCCTGGAGCGAGAGGCTGTACAGAGGAAAGGCCCACACAGGTGGGTTATTCACACAGCAGGGCGACAGAGTGCATGGGAGCAAGGTGATGCAGAGCTCACACCATGCCCGAGCCGGGCCTGCTCAGAGAGGAGTGGGCAGCCCTGCGTGTGCCGCCTTCACTTTACATCCGCACAAACACGGTCCATCTTCCAGCCGTAAAGTGCACTGTCCCCCAGCAACCCCGCACCGACACGCAGACCCCAGAGCGGCAGAGAAGGTCTTAGCATTTATTACAGCAGCACCGTGATGAACCACAGTTCACGGAACGCCACTCGCGTACATGCTCGCCACTCCCATTCAGCAGTCCCATCTTATTTTGGCTTGGTGTTCCCCCGGAACTGGGGTTCCAGATCAACAGCCTGATATCGTTATTAGGAACAAAAACATCTGGCGCATTCCCATATACACTACTACCCTTTCCCAGGCAGAGGGTTGGTGCTCAGAGAGCCCAGACACCAACCAGAGGGCTTCCCGCCATCCACCTCTTCATCCCATCCTTAAGACTGCCCCAGAAGATCCCGGCTTCTGGAAACGAGCAACATAGATGAAGCCTGAAGGAGCAGCAGGGTTGCTGGGAGCCGCTCACCCACTCCTGCAGACAGGCCTGGTAAGTGGAATGGAAGCAACATCTCCTGACATTTCCTGTCTGGCCTGGGAGGTAAGCGGCTTTGCTGGGCATCGCTCACCCACCCCACCAGTAGTTCTGGCACCTGCAGGTTCTCCTTCTGCATTTTGAGTAAGATACAGACTCACGTGTTACACGTGTCCTCTCCTGCTGTACCACAGATCGCGTGGAGCCCAGCCCGTTCCAGCAGAATTATGGTCTCACAATGCCTCCTCCAGAACCTTCTACAAGGCTCCCCAAGTGACAGGCCACAGGTGTTGCTCAGTATTGCTGCACTTGCTTTAGGTGAGAGCCGAGCGTTCCAATAACGCCCCACACATATTGGCCCACAGTGACCATTTCCCGTATCGGAGGAAGCAACAGGATCACCAGGCGCAGTGCGAATAGGGGGATACACCCGCTCAAAGATACGCGTGGTTCACCTGAAAAATGCGGTAGCAGCTTCAGCGAGCAGAACCAGACAGACCAAACTGAAGGCATTCTGCACAAGAGCCTGCGCTCTGCAAAAGGGCACGTCAGGAGAGGCAGACAAAGGCCCAGGGATCGCTCCAGACTGAAGGCGCGTGAAAACCCAGTTAGGGGGTGATCTGGAGTGCGTCCTGATGGGGGGAGGGGGTCATAAAGAACATTATTGGGACAGTCGGCAAAATTGGAACACGGGCTGTAGCTCAGAGTCTGGTACCACCGGCCAATTTCTGCATTTGTAACTGTGTTGTGGTTAGGTAAGAGAACATCCTTGTTCCCAGGAAATGCCACTAAAGCACATGGAGGTAAAGGGTGTGATGTCTACAACTGACTCTCAGATAGCTCAGGAAATCACTGTGCGTGGATCCAGGTGGATGATAGATAGGTAGCTAGACGACAGATCAACATATAGATGATAGATAGATAGGTGATAGTTAATGGATAGACAGGTACATAGATAACAGAGCACGGGAAATGTTAACAGGTGGTGAATCTGGGTTAAGAAAATAGGAAAATAAGAGTTTTTTTTTGCACTCTTCTTGTAACTCCTCTCCAAGGTTGAAATTATTTCCAAATAAAGGTTAAACAAGATGGTCATTAGTTGAGCGCTTACTATGTGCTGGGTGTTGTCCTGAAAACTCCATGTCTCTTATCGAATTTGGTTGCCATGGCCACTCCCGGAGGGAAGGGACAGGAGACCCATTTTGCACATAAGGGAACCCAGGTACAGGGAAGTTTAGTGGTTCGTCCACAGCAGGACAAGCAGTGGAGCGAGGGTTTGACCTGGCTGCCCCCATGACCCACGCAACCCAGGGGCCCCCACCGGGGTCCTCTGTTTCACGTTCTTGTTTTTGTCTATTGCGTCTTCAGTGAGGGTCGACTATGTGCCAGGCCTGTCCTAGGCGCCCAGCAATGCACCGCTAACCAGAGATATCGTCAGCCTCTTCTGTTCAAATTGGGGAGAAAGCCAGGAACAGAATACACAAGAGCAATACAGAGCTTGTGAACTGCACCAGCACTAGAGAGAAGAAGAGCAGACAAGGGGGACCTGAGTCCTGAGGAGAGTGGGGTTCAAGTCCAAGAAAGGGGCTCAGGGAGGCCCATTAGAAAGGCAATATCTGGACCAAGACCCAAAGGAGATGTGAGAGCAAGCTGTGTGGGGAAGAGCATTCTTGGCAGAAGCAACAGCAAGCGTGAAGGCCCTGGGGCAGGGGCTTGGCAGGAATGTCTGAAGACCAGCAAGAACACATGAGTTAGTTACAGTGTCCTCCAGAGATGCTGGAAAGATGATCCTTGTGTCTGGCCGTATCCACAACACTACAATCTAATGGGAAAGGCTCTGCCATCTTAGAGGGGACCCTGTGGTGACTTCTGGGTTTTTTTTTAATGCTTAGGTTTCCATCAACAAGTAGTAATTACAGGTAAACATTAATTCTGTTATTTCACTTCTCCTATGACTACATAAAAAACAAAGATTTGCATCTATTCTCGTCTGCCTGAAGCCCACTTTCCCTGCGCCCTCCTCTGGGGGAGGGGCCCAGCTCGGCTCCCTGAAGCCTGTGGGCCATCTCCCCACTGACAGGAGCTCACACCAGAGACGGGCTGATGCATGGTGCTGGCTTCTGTGCTTTGCTGTGTGTTTGAAACGTGTCACTTCAAGGGGTACATGAAAGCCATTCGGGGACCACAGGGTGGAGGGATTCAGGTGACTGGCAGATCCTGACCCTGGAGGATACAGCGCTCAGACCAGAGCTCTCTGTGGGTTCACACCCTCCCGGGGCAGGCAGAGCACGCCCACCGGGAGCTGCGGGCTGAACAGCCGTGTGGTGTGGTTTGACCCAGGAAGACGCACAATCTGTTCTACCCTTTCCTGATGGGCTGCATGGTTTTGGGAGGCTCACATGGCAGACCCTGAACTCCCCCAAATGTGGGCAGGCCCAGAGAGCTGTCAAAAAGAGAGCCGTGTACTGGTCTCAGCGACCCTTTCTCTGAATAGCATTGGCCTCACTCACTCATTCTTTGGGGTTTCAATCTCTCAGCTCTCAAGCAATGAAGGTAAATCAGAAAGTGATTGAATGAGATCTGGGTAAACAAACTACCCCTGCTACAGTTTCATGGGCATCCTCGGGATGCTGACAGGTCCTTGGGGCACATTTCTTCCCCCGCAGCGTGCTGGGGCACGGCCGACCTCGCCCTGGAGAAACCTCTTCCTCCTCGCCCCCCACCCCATGCACAGTGTCCCATCCATCTCAGTGAAGGGCGACCGGGAGGATGTGCAGTTAAAAGTAACAAAGCATTGGGGCTGGCCGGTGGCGTGGTGGTTAAGTTCCTGTACTCTGCTTCGGTGGCCCGGGGTTCACAGGTTCTAATCCCGGGCTTGGACCCAGCACCACTTGTCAAGCCATGCTGTGGCGGCATCCCACATGAAATAGAGGAAGATTGGCACAGATGTTAGCTCAGCAACAATCTTCCACAAGCAAAAAGAGCAAGATTGGCAACAAATGTTAGCTCAGGGCCAATCTTTCTCACCAAAAAATAAAATAAAATAATAAAGTGTTATGCACCGATAATGGCCAGAGTTCTCTGCTCTTGGTACATAGGCAGATATTTACTCTGCTGGTTTATGGTCTATTTTTAATCCAATTCTTCATCATTGGTGCAGAAGTTGAAAAACAATCCCTAAGAAAATAAGACCGTTTTCCAACCTCTTTCAAAATCTTTGGAAGAACCAAAATAACTGAAAGACAAAACACTAAATTGGATTTGCTTTCCCTAAAGAAGAGGTTCTCAGTCAAATGTGGGGGAAACATCGGGGCAGTAGAGGTGTGGCGCCTGTATGTCCGCACAAGGAGTGGGGTGGGGATGAGGAAGGCGAGGACGGAAGGCATCTCGCTGTGGGTGGGTGGAGAGCTGGTGGAAGGAGCTGGAGCTTTGCCCCAAAGCCAGGCTAGACCCAGGCCCGCATCACCTTGAGCAGGTGCTGAGCCTGCCTGGGCTTCAGTTTCATATCTGCCTGATGCTGAGGATGCAAGGCACCGTACACGTCATTACGGGGCAAAACCAGACGATTCCAGGCACCCTGGTGCACAGCGGGGCTCGGCGAATGCACGCAGCAGCCGGGATCTGAATGAGGGGGATTTCAGCAGGAAAACACTGCATTTGCATCTGGCCAGGGTGGCCAGATTGTGAAGATTAACTGCGATGGCACCCCTCGAGCCCCAGAGCAGATCTACCAGTCCACAGCCCTCGCTTAGTGTGAATACGCTGACCCAAAAGGCAGAGAACAAGCAGGGGCAAATGTTTCCTAAAAGGTAAGAGTAAGGTCTCGGATGCATCGGGAAGAAGGTGGGGAGACACCAGCTGGCACCTGAGTCCTCAGGCCTGCCCCAGCCTCGGCATTCCAGATCCACAGGGACCATCTTCCCAGGGCACTTCAAGGAGCAGAACCAGAAGCTACCTTGAAACACGGCAAGTGCTTGCCTTTTAAATGGGTATTTCTACATGGCTTTCCGGGAGCTAGCAAGAGGACGTCAGGAATAAACGAGGGCTAGGGACTAAAAATAGAGCCGGCGCTGTGCGACGCCAAGCTCAGGCTCCACAAGTTCACGCCTGGACGGCACAGGCCAATAAAGGCCGTGTCTGAGGCAAGGTGGAAACAGCCCTGATCAGGGAGGACGGGGCCTGGCTTCCCAGGGCAGGTGTCGCCACCCAGGAGGGAGGTCCCCACACGTGGAGGTACCCATCGAGCCGGTTTGGACTCAGTGGCTGGGGTCCTGTCGGCTGAGCCATCTCATGTTGGGTGAGAGCCTGTATCTGCTACCATGTGATACTCGCTCAGCCACAACTGATATATAAAGACAGCTTATTTAACTTTTTAAATTAAAGCTTAAAAGCCCTTAATTAAAATAATAAATCAGAGAACCACTTCTGCAGCAAGGTGGGAGTAGCAGATGGATTCTGCCTTCCTCCGTTGAACCACACAAGGTCTGAACAGCCGCGTTACCGGGTGCCTCTCCGGGATCTGCAGGCCTGGCCGCCGAGGGCTGCTCTGTGCTCAGATCCCCCAGGATGCTCCAGGTCAGGGTACACATGGAGGCTCCCCCAGATCCTCCTGTTTTCCTGGACAGTGATCAGCCTGAGAATGAAAGAAGCTACAGACCACCACCCACACTAAGGCACAAACACATTCTTCTCCCTCTGGCAGCGAGTGGGTCAAGATTTCAAGAAATGGCACTGCCACCGTCCTGATCCCAGACGTTGCCCAGAAAGAGGAAACTTCCGCAGCCAGAATCCGGGAAGGACTGACTCTTGAGCACAGGGAAGAAGGCACGTGTGCCTGTGGAGTTTTTGTCTGTTCTCTCTCTCTTCCTGCCCACGTTCTTAGAGCAGAGGCTGCGGATGTTTCCTATAAATGTCCGCATAGTAAATATCGTTGGCTGGGCGGGCCGTAAGGACTCCGTGACAACTATTCACCTCTGCCGTGGTTGCAGGAAAGCAGGTGCAGACAATATGCAACAAATGGGCATGCTGTGTTCCAAGACAGCTTTACAGAAACAGATAGGAGGCCAGACCTGGCTCACGGGCCTCAGTCAGTTCCTGTCAGCCCATCAGCACACAGGCAGTGCACCCATCCACCCACCCTGACGTTTTCCAGAGAAATCCCTAAGGAACTTCCTAAATCTCTTTCATGATTCTATTGGACACGCAGGCGGACGTGGGGGGACAGCAGGGTGTGCAGGCAGCGGAGCCGGGTGCCCTGGGTTTGTGTCCCAGTAGCTGTGTGGCTCGGAGCAATTATTTACCTGCTTTAGCTTCTCCTCTGTAAACGGGGGCTAATGCCGTGGTTCCTCTTAGGGCTGCAGGGAGGACCACAGAGAGCTAATAAGCTCAGAGGATTCCCACCTTACGGATGTGGTTTACGTGTGGTCGTTGGATCCAGAGGATGGGAACAGAATTGATACTGATTCCCCATATTTACTGTAATGATGGAAAGAAATAACCAATTTGTAAGTCTGTACACACCCAGGTTCTCGGGGTGGGGTGGCGAGGGGAGGGGCAGTTGTGTCCAGCAGCAGAGGCAAAGTATTTTTTCGAAAACCTCAGCTACTTTCAGCAACTTATCCACGTAGGGACCTGGGGGAGCGGATGGACAAGTTCCTGCAGTCCTTAGAGTGGGTGGCATTATCATCCTCGTCTTCCAAATGAGAAAGCAGAAGCCTGGAAGGGTTAAATGACCTGCTGGTGAGGGGTGGGCTGGCAGCCTGGACCCAGGCAGTGTGGCTGTCACTCTTAACCACTTGGAAATACTGACGTCTAGCAACATCTACGGAACTGTTAGATGTACTTGTAAACTTTTGAAAATGCCCGAATCAATCAAAGGTTGCTCCCAAAACATTATATGTTTTAAAAAGACACATGCTCTAAACTTAGCCTGGACTTGATAATCCAGCAACCAGCACCCACAGGCGAGGAAACCGCCGTCCATGGTGCTGATGTCACATCAGTTCTCAAGGCTGTCAGCCACACAGAGGTCTTCCCTTGTCTTGGTGAGCGGATGATCGGAGCAAATGTCAGGTATGGCTCCTCTCCTCTATGCAGACACTGCTGGGGACTCAGCTGTCTGACATCTGATGGCAGCGAAGGCAGGGGAGCAGCTGTTTGGGGAACTGAATCAGTTGATTTTAATGGATGAAAGTGCCATGGTACAGATGTGTGGTGTTTGAGGTTTGAAGTGGCTGCAGCTGAGGGTCTCAGCTCTCCCAGAGAGGGCCAGTGTCTGCCTGTGAGCACTGCCTTGGCAAACAGGAGGACCCTGGGAAGCCAGTGATGACACCCCCTCTCCTCTCTCACCAGCATGCTGGCTTTTCCTTGTGACACGCAACATCCTCCCTTCTCTCAGAACAGGCCATCAGTATTCTAATGAGCAACGATGTTTTGTTTTCCTGTTGAGTTTCTCCCAGGTCTGCCCAACAGGAAGAAAAGGATTTAGTTTTTAAAGCCACTTAGCACAGCCAGCAACTCATCAGTTAAGGAAACACGAGGCCAGGGCCAGCCGGCAGCCAACAACCCATCCAGAGGGCCCAACAGCGCTCACCACAAGGACCACCACTCTCCACAGGAGCACCACTTTCCAGGGCACCGCTGTTCTCCAGCAACTCTGGAGGTGAGACCTCTGAGGGCACTGCCATGCATGTCCTAGGGAACTTCTCCTAAGGGATGCAGGTCAGTACAAATTTCTCTCACCAGCTTTACATAGTCAATACTGACTCCAGCTTCCTTTATATTGGCTTACCCTCTTAGCGCCTCAGTTTTCCCATTTGTGAAATGGGGATAGTAATCGCATCTGCCCCACAGTATTGGGGTGAGGCTTCAATAAATTAACGTGATACAGAGAATCGTAGAAGACACTTGATAAATGCTGGCCATCACTTATGTTACAATGTGGACGAGTGTTGATATTTGACGAGGGGAGTGGGCAAAGGGAGAGGATGTCTCACATGTTGTTCGTGACTTTTCTGGAACCTTGTTCTTGGTTCTCTCATCATGGGGCCCTCAGGGTTTCCCAGGACATGATTGCTACCGTGACCTTCATTCATTTAACCATGTTTGTTGATCGTCCACTACTTTGTGCAAGGCACGGGGGTGGGGAATGGAAGGCAGATACGGGGTTACAGTTCAGTGTGGGGGACAGAGGACGGTCAAAGGACCACAGAGAGTTGTAGATGCTCTTCTCTTGTCCCTTTAGCATTAGAACAAGGGAAAGAATTTAAGAGGAAGGCGAGTTCCCTATACTTCTGCCCCTGAAATGAGCTTCTCCGTGAGCACCGTTTGCACTGAACATGGAGAAGGAGAACAGAAATGGGGCTTTGGGAAAGAGGTGCAGCCAGTGGGAAGGTCTCAAAAGGACGGCCCTAGATTTGGGACAACTCTTCCCAGGGACAGGATTCCTGGTGTGAACTATTGAAATTCCTCTTTATCCTGGACATACAGGAGAATGGTAAATGTGAGCCCAAAAACCACCACCAGCTAGGCGTGGTGAAAGAGATACCATTTCATTATTAACCAATAATCACAGTTTGCCTCAGTATGCTGTTATCACATTGGTAAAAGATGTGTTCAGAATTTAATGAAAATGAGTAAAATTAGTCCACCAGAATTCCAACTTGAAAACATAACTGTTCTCATTTTAACCGGCAATTTCTGTACAAACCCCAAACTACAAGAGCCATTTTATTGTCACAGCTTGAAATTTGTTTTGAATTACCTTGATAATAATACAGCCATTCATTTAGCAACAGCGCACCACCCAGCTAATGGATCTCAGAGGTCTAATTTCTAAAATCCAGCGCCGCGTAGTTATCGTGTAACTAGAGTTAGTGACGCTCCACCAGAACAGAATGGCCCGAGTTTGTCTTTGCATGATTAAAAACGCAGGTAGCTGCACATTAATGTTGTTAACAAGACTTTGCGTATTCCTGCAGAGCCATCCATCCAAGAAGTTCACAATCGGTCCAGATGAGCTCAATGTTTCCCTCTACCCTGGAAATCCAAGCACAGCCAAAAGTGTGCCGCTTCTGTGAAAACAAAGACTCGATTTGGAATAAGACTGGAAACGAGTGGCAATTTTCCTCATGAATTTTATCTCTTCTCATTCCTCTAAGCTATCAGAATAATAGCTATCACATTAAGAAACTCAATTAATATATAACAGAAGTCTATCGTAAGCAGATCAAGGTCTTGGAGTATAAAAACTTACTTCCACGCGAAGGCAACCTTGGAAGTGAATTTGCTTTTGCATGACCCAGTGTCGTCTTAGTCAAGTAACACAGAACTAAGCGTCTCTTAAGCCAAAGGTCAACAACCCGTGGCTTGCGAGCTGAATAGGACCCACTGTCTGGTTTTGTAAGTCGTTCTGCAGGAAGGTGGGCACCCCGTTTGTATACTTATCGTCTGTGGCTGCTTTGGGGGCTACATGTGCAGAGCGGATGTTGTAACAGAGGCTCCACAGCTGCAGAGCCTGAAATATTTACCATCTGGCCCTTTACAGACACATTTCTGACCCCTGTCTTAGAGACCAGAGAACCATGTAACAGAGTGAGCCGCCTGGTGAGGAGGAGGCGCTGTGCGAGGCCACTTGTGCTGTCCAGTACCCCAGCCCTCTGCCTTCACAGGGACAGTCCTGACTTTTGGAGTTATTAGTCATGGCTCGTAGGGTGACTGCTCACCCGTGGACACAACACCCAGAAACACGCGACAGGAAGGTTAACACTTAATAAAATGTTCACTAATTCACCAAGGGATGACCTTACATCTGGGGAGACCCAGAAATAAATTTCTCTTTTGATTAAATGGAAAATCAATTTCCAGTGACATTTCTATTCATCAGGCCCCAAACTGAGGTAGAGACCAGAGCCACAGGAAGAGGAGTGCAGTGTCCGGGGTGGTCTCGATGCCACTGCCAGGCGGACAGGCCGGCCACAGCTCCCCGGCTGTGCTGTCAACTGAGCAGAGCAGAGCCACTGCCCACCTGTCTCAGGGGCAGGCACCCAAGGGGTGTGCCACCATGAAGAGCAGGGATAGGAACCACGGGCACGGGGAAGCACGTGGACTTGCGTGCGTGGCCTCTGTGAAGAGTGGTGCCCTGATGAGCAGGCTGCAGACCGCAGGTTTTCAGAGGGGATGCTACCAAAAATGGGAAGTTTAGATCACAGCAGTTCTGTGTGATGGATAAGAGGGCTCCCACGGTCCATTTGTTCTCGATTGTGGCTCAGTTAAGAAAACATTCAGTTTACGTTCGGACTCCTCTCCTATGTAATAAAAGTCTGTGTGAGGAGCACCAGGAGCACTGGGGGCTGTTAGAATGCAGTCTCTCTGCACAGAGGCCTGGAAGCGCCCACTCCCATCCCTAGAGCCTCTCTCTCTGGGATTTCTACCTTCTCAATCATAAAACGGGCTGAGTGACTCCATGCCTCTCTGGATCCTGGTGGCCCATACCCTGGGAACCTACAAGAGAACAAAGCCTGCATCTTCCCAGATCATCTCAGATATACTTTCTAGGGGAGATCCAAGCTTTCAAAGCACAGGGATGCCCAAAGGCACATTCTTGTTGCCAAAGCTCGTCACCCCAGCAAACTGCTGTGGTCACAAGTACCTTCCAAAGGACCATGGAAGAATGTGTATTTCCCTTGGGGGCAGAGATGCTGAGGGTGAACCCACCACAGGGGGAGGGCATCCGAGTTAGGGAGAGCACGGGGCCAGCTCAGAGCCACAGGCAGGAATACGCACCACGCTGTAACTCCCTTTAATACCATTTTTAATGTATAATCAATCTTTATGGGCCGTCCCCATAGGGAAGGCACAATGGAATCAAGTCGTCACACAATTGCAAACCATGTGCATCCTGTTAAAAACGGGATTGTATCACATTTCCTGGAGCAATACTGATGATTCCTTGAGGTGGGCGTGAATTGTTTCTAAAAATGAACGTTCTGTGTGATTTAAATAAACTTAATATGATAAAGGAATGCGCTCTGCCACTCTAATGAGCCCATAACTCATTGTATGGGTCCAATTCATCCCAAACGGAATTGCTGTTTATGTGGAGTTTTTGAAAAAAGGGTGCAATTTTGTGATTCATCACATCAAATCCGTTTTAGTCTCTGCACAAATGGCTCCAGAGGCGAATATAATCAGAAAGACAGAAAGCAACGGCTGCCTCCCTGCAGGTGTGCGGCACAGCCATCGAGGCAAAACCACAAGGCCAGATTCGAGGGGGTGCTGGAAGGGCCAGCCCATGCTGTCAGAGCCTCTGCACCCGGAGAGCCCAGCTCATCCTCCCACAGGCCACCAGGCAGGCCATTCCCAGTTACCCAGACCAGGATCAGCTACGAGGGACCGCGAGGCTGATGCCCATGGTGCCCACAGGTCTGGTTCCCACTGAGGGTGGAGGGACCCGCGCCCTTAGGTCCTCACCCACGTCATCTCCACGTGAGAAGACGAGTAAAGCTTCACTCAGAAAACGGCTCCATACCCACTCGAGGAGCTGCTCACCCGGGAGGCCGCCTGAGTCTCAGGAAGGAGCCGCTTACAGCATGTACTGAGAGCCCTTCCCCCACGCAGGTGCCCTGTGCATGTACACACGCACACACATGCATGCACACTTGTCCTGGGAGGGCACCCCCACAAACAAGTGCCCGACGCACACATACAATTGCATAGCTCTTAATGTAAGAGAACCCCCCATCCATGTGCCATGTGCAGATGTTCACACACATGCATGCACATGTGAACACACATGCGTATGTCCACAGCACACACATGTACATGTCCATATACCTGCACGTGAACACATACACACGTTTTCATACACAACTCCTACCAGAAGAGCACCCCACGTGCACACATATACACATAGCTACACAACACATGCATACACGTGTGTACACACTCACCCACATACACATGCATATCCACACCTGCACGCCCACACACGCACGACAGATCCACAGTAGGTCCTCTGCCTTGCTCAGTGCAGGCTGCAGTAGCTGCCGCAGCTTCCCAGCCTGCAGCTTACCAGGCAGCCACCCCAGGGGTCTGGCAGATCACCTGTTATCAGCCCGGGCTGAGTTTCTGCAAAAACCTTGCTTTCTCTGGCTGAGGGAGGCCCTCTCCGAACTGCTGAATCCCACACGGAGGGGTCCTTCCAGGTTCTCCCAGGACTACTTGCACTCTGATATACACTCGACTTGAGAAAAATTAAGAGAAAATAAGTGTTGGGCTCCTGGAGCCCAGCTGGCAGTGACCCCGGTGAATGCTGAGGCAGGGCCGCGTGCAGGTCTGAGCCTTCGCCCCAACCGAGTGTGCGCCTCCACCGCCGGCCTCCTCGCCACGCCTGTGTCACAGGAACAGCCCATCCTCATTGGCTGCTACCAGAGGAGGGAGTCACATGAAGAGGTGACACAGAAGAAGACAGTCAGTCTGTGGCTGTGTACTCACCCAGCAGCAGAGGACAGCTGTGTTGTTTCTACTTCCAGCTATTAGGAATGACGGATGCCGCTGTGAACATCCACGTATGGTTTTTTGTGTGGAAATACGTTTTCAATTCTTTTTTGTATATCCCTAGGAGTGGAATTGCTGGGTCAAACGGAACTCTATTTTAGCTTTTTGAGGAAGTACCAAACTTTTTTCTACAACGGCTGCACCATTTCACACTCTCAGCAGCAATGGGAGCTCCAGTTTCTCCACACCTTCCAGACACCTGTTCCTTACTGTTGGCCTTGGTTACTGGAGTCGTGGCGGTGGGCGTCTAGAGCTCTCTCAGTCTTGTTCTGATTTGCATTTCCCTAGTGACTTTGCTGTTTTCTTTGCTTGCTCGCACTTTTGGTGCCATAACAAAGAAATCATCTCCTGATGCAAGGTCAGGAGGATTTGCCCTGTGTTTTCTTCTAAGGGTTTCATAGTTTGAGCTCTTACATTTAGGTCTTTGATGCATTTGAATTGATTTTTGTAGATGGTGTGAGGTGGGCGGTCTGACTTCATTCTTCTGCATGTGGAGATCCAGTTGTCCCAGCACCATTGTTGAGAAAGACTATTCTTTCCCCGTTGAATGGCCTTGGCACTCTTGTCAAGAGTCAAGTGACCGCAGATGTATGGGTTTACTTCTGGACTCTCAGTTTTATTCTACTGATCTACGTATCTCTCCTCATGCCAACAGCACACTGTCGTATTATCTTGCTTTGTAGTGAGTTTTGAAATTGGGAGCTGTAAGAGTCTTCACGGTAGGGTGGCATAACCCGCACAGGACACCACCCCACAAACAGAGCTAATGGGTTGTGGCTCCCCACACGCTGGGTGAATCTCACAGACAGGTGAGAGAAGGGAGGCAGACACTAGAGAGGACCTCGTGTGTCCCGCTGACATCAGGTTCACAAAGAGCAAGGGAAATCTGCCGTGAGGGGCAGGGAGAGCCTCGCCTCCTGGGATCGGGGGAGTGACTGAGGAGCCTATGGGGGCTTCTGGAGATGGCGGAAATGTCCCTTCCTTGACCCACTTGCTGGTCGTACGCAAACTCATTTTGTGAAAATCCACTGAGTGTGCATTAGTGAGTTGTGAACTTTTCTGTGCTATTCTACACTCCAACAAAATTTACCAGATAAAAGAAAACGACGGAGTTGATGCGACCGAGCCAGGACAGTACAGCGAGGAGGAGACATCGCTTCCCGCATCAGCACACGTGTATCGCTCCCAGGACAGGCTGAGCGCTGAAATGCACATAGTAACAACCACACGGCCACCAGCTGACAGTTATCGAGTATCTGCCACGTGCCAACACACCTGCTCTCGTTAAAGCTCCATCCATCCCTGGGAGGAGGGAAGTATTCTTACCTGCACCTCGTAACACAGGAAGCCACAGGGAAAGATTGAGGCCTTTGTCCCACATCACAGGGCTAGTGGATGGCAGAGCCCAGATTTCAACATTCTGTCCGGCTGCAGAGCCCACGCCGTCCACACTCCCCTCCCTGCCTCGCAGCTGTGAGAGGTGGCTCAGTGCAAACCGCCTGCTGGAAGCTGAGCCATGCACCGCTTGCCACCCAGTGATGACCACACTCCTGCTGGGCACGCGCCAGGCTACTGGGCCCTGCGGGCAATGGGCGGCAGCGTTATCGGATCTCTTCCACCAGGGAGGTCGAGGGGCGGGTGAGACCTGTGCCCAGGATGGAATTCAGAGGCATGCATGAGAAGGCACACGATGCAGAAGGCATGGGCGCCAGGGAGCACAGCGCAGGAGGGGTCCAAGGGAGAGGCGCTCCAAGCAGGGGCGGCCGTGGTCAAGAAGGGCCCTGGGGATGGTGTGGGTGACGCGTCAGCAAGGAGGAGAATGTTGAGCATTCCACCTGGGAGGATGGACACAAGGGTGGAGTTCATGTGGACGCAGATGGAGGTGTGAACAGATGGGTGGGAAGACAGGGTGTGCTGGGTTATGGGGAGCCCTGAAAGGTGGCAGAGGCGAAGAGACTTCACATGGTACCTAGTGGAGAGTCAGGAAGGTCCCCAAACAGTCTGAGAGGGAGTGAAGGAGGGAGACAGTGGTAGGGAGCAGAGGGCCGGAGCTGGGGAGGCGTTGGGAGGAGGTCCCGGCTGCAAGTGTGGCAGCAGACCCAGGTGGAGGAGGACTCTGCAGGGAGGAAGGCCTTCTCCAGTAAGCAAAGGCCGGGGCTCCACCACCAGCTGGTACCTCCCCTCCTCCAGGGAGGGCTGACCTGCAAAACCAGGTTGGGTCCACTGCGGGCCGCAGACCTGCTGGCCTCAGTCCTGGGCGGGTCTCCGAATATCTCTCATGTGCTAAGTGCTTCCTGTGTCTTGACTCCAAGTCCACAAAGGCAGAGACTCTCACGCTGTGATTCCAGCATCTCGGACACTGCCCAATAACATCCACTGCTGAATCTGAGCACATCACCTTATGAGAAAAGTGCTCTTGTGGGTGAAGGCTCAGAGAGGCTAAGCCACCAGGCAGGATCACGCAGTGAACACGTTGCCAAAGACAATGCTCTGAGCTCCCACCAGGGGCTGCTTCCTCTTCGGGGAGAGGACTCCCAGGCGAGTCATGAGAGGCTGGTGCACGCCCTCCATGTCCTGGAGGCTTTGCTATTTCGTCTCTCAGCATCACCAAGATGCTAGGGATGTGGATGATGTCCTTTCAATGAGAAGGACGAGGAGGGGGAACTGAAAGGGCTGAATATCCTTAAAACACACGATGCAAGTTCTGAATGTGTAAGTCCACCCAGGAAGAAAGCAAACTGTGGTCAGGCATGTCCCTTAGAGCCTGCCCCTGCCACCTTCTTTCACACCCTTGTGGTATTTTCTACAAAGAAGCACCCACACTTGCACCGATGAGTGGGATCCTGTTCTTGCACAGACACTGGGATGGTCCTTGCTTTCAGAGCCTTCCTGACACACCTTCCCCGCGTGAGGCAGGGAACGCTCGCAATCACGGGCGCCGGGTCAGGCGCTTGCATGAAATGGGTGGAAGGGGGAGACATGGCCCCTTTGTCACCCCTTATCCTGCCCCCACGAAATGCATACAGCTCTAACCAGCGACTGGAACGGTGTATTTTATATCCATTGCTATTGGCTCAACCTTGGGGTCAGAAGCGCTCTTTCTCAAGACTGCACAGAAATGACTTCCCATTAAGAAGCAGGGAGGGACTGCGGTTCATCTCTTGGGTCCAGACGTGTTTTCTGAGTCGAGATTGGGCGGACTGAGTGACGCTGCCTAAGGAACTTCTGTGGGCTTCCCTCCAGGCGGGCCCCCTCACCTCCAGCCCCATCGCCTCGCCCTTGAAAAGCTGAAGCCACTTGTAATTTCATAGAACAAGATGGCACGGGCTCCGAAGGTTTCGACTCCATAATCTTCCTAATTCATTTCCCTGAACAAGCCGTCTTTCTGCTCCCACTAGTTCAATGATCACACTCCAGTCACCCGCCAATCCTTGTCACAGTCCCACTCCTTCCTCCATTTCCTAGTCTGTGACTTTTCTCTGTAGAAGAAGCGTCACACTGTCCCTGCTAAATGTTCTTTACAATCTCCCAAGGTTGGGCTGTGCAATCAGAAGCTACTCATTTCTGACTTTTCTCTTTGAATTGCTTAAAACCCGGTGTTTTTAGAAGCAACTTATTTGCTACACCCTGAGAATTTAAATTTCCGTAACCATGCATTCATTTCGTAATAGACATTTTAAGCCACTAAAATGCAACCAATCTGAATAAAATGTTGCCCCAAGAACTTGGCTTGATAGTTTAAAAAATTAAATTTTAAAATATTCTCGAGCCGTAAGAGGAGGGATTAATCTTCACATCTTAAACAAACACGCTCACTCTCTCCCGCGTTGGCTCCCAGGGTTACACTCTTTCCTGCTTCTCCCCTCAGGCTCATGAGGCCCCTACTTCGAAGCGGAACATGCACATGGCTGGCCCCCTTCCCTCCCTGCCGCCCCCATCCCGTGCGCTGCTAGCCTCAGCCTGAGCCCTCCAGGAGCCCTCCGCCCCTGCTCTGAACTCCTGCAGGTCGCACAGCGAAACCTCTCCTTTGGCCGTTGACTATGCGGGTCCTCGGGTATGTCTCCCATTACATATCCATCGCGCTGCACCTCTCTCGTCTTTTTCTAACTTTAAAAGTGCACAGGGGACTGGAACCCCCGCCCCCGATGGAAGACCTGGCTGACTCAGCAAGTGTGACTCTTCCACAGAATAAATTTCCAGCCACCTCTTTAGTCCCCTACAATGTGTGTTCAAAGAAATTCCCAAGCCAAACTGGGTCCGGCAGTTCTAGATGACAGAGCCCAAGTTCACCCCTTTCAGGTGAAAAGGTGGCAGGTACCGGGGCCAGAAGTCGTCCCTGCCTGGCTCTGCCACCCACTCTCCATCCTCATGCCTTGTCACTTTCAGAGCCTGAGAAATATCGCCGGGTCCTTCCAGCAACAGAGAACTGTGTCCCGTGGTCCCTGGTGCTACTAGAAAGGGATACGAACACATGACACACGCACAAGCCCAGGCCTCCCGCCCTGCAGCCTGCCTGCCTCCACAATCCAGTCGGCCAGTGGGCTGGTGGGTCCACTGCAAACACAGCCCCCTGGTTCTGGGGGATGGGCTCCGCCTGCTCATCCAGGCCTCAAACAGGCAGGGGGTGTCTGAGATCTGTCCGAGGACGCGCGGCCTCACAGGCCTGGCCCGATGTACTCCTTCCCCCGGCTCAGCCTCCCGTTCTCTCCTGCTCCCCAGCTCGGGGCTCTCGGCCCCCAACACAGACAAGGAGCCTTGCCTTGCGGCGCTGACGGCCCAGCCAGGAGACAGGACACATTAGGTGGCAGTAAGGCTTCCGTCCTCGTGAAGGCAAACGGCACGTTGTATTTTACTTTTCATTTATCTTATAAATATTTATACAAAGGTTGCTCCATGCCAGGACACTGTTTGGAAGGCTCTTCAGATATTAACCCACCTAACAGGTGCCCTGGCCCTGGGTCACCCTGCAGACGCATGGGGAGGCCTCTCTGCCTGGCTCTGAGGGTAAGTGCTCACCCTGAAAGGGCCCCCTGCCCTGGGGCCCCTGTCCTGGGTGACCCTGCCCTGGGTAATCCCCTGCCCTGGGTGACCCCTGCCCTGGGTGACCCCTGCCTCGGGTGACCCCTCCCCTGGGTAACCCCTGCCCTGGGTGACCCCTGCCCTGGGTAACCCCTGCCCTGGGACCCGTCACATCTTATCACTGACACCTCTTGTCTGCCTCCCCTCTCTTGCACCTGAGGCGTTACCCACTGGGCATCCCTACCGAGCCCTCCCTAGCTGCCAGGCACCTGAGCTCCAAGTGCCTGTACAAATGTAAGGCATAAGGACCCACACGCGCAAACACGTATCTGTGTAGGCGTACACACATCTACACATGTGTACATATGCACACACGTGTAGTCACAAATGCATATGCACACATATGCAGATATGCGCATGCACACATGAATGCACACACATGTGTATAAAACACAAATATGTATGCACGTGCATACCTGTGCATGTGTGCATGCGTGCATATGTGTGCATGTGTTCTTACATGTGCATACACACATTTTATGTATACATGCATATGTACACACATATTTGCATGTGCATAGGTGTGTACACACACTAATTTAGTCCTTATAAGAACCCTGGGCATTATCATTGTACGTAGATAAGTATAGGTGTATAGACATGTGTACATGTGTCTATATGAAAGCTTACGAATGTGCATGTCCACACACACACACTTAGTCCTTTAACAACCCCACTAGGTACCACGTTACGGGGGAGGAGACACAAGCACCGGGTCCGTGAGAAAGCTCCAGAGCTGGCCCGCCCAGAGCGGCGAGCCCGGCGTGGGACGCAGCCTCCTCCCCAGGATCCTGAACTGCCTCGCGAGGGCCCGGCCGCTGAGACTCGAGCTTCTCACCCCTAACGGGCGGCGTGGATGTGACGTGACAGGCTCTAACGCACACAAACCAGGGAGGTGTTTTCTTTGTTTTTTTAGGTTCTGCGTGTGGCCAGTATGGGAAAAATGAAAATGTTTGCTGGTGATTTTCTCTCATTCAGCACAAGAAGAGCCTTGGTGACAGTGCTGGCCTTCGCGAGGTGCTTCCTGGGACGGCGCCAGGCCCTGCTCCAGCCGCTGCCCACATCAATCCTCTAACCCTCACTGGCAGCTACTGTCACCCCATCCACAGCGCCGGGAATGCAGGGGAGGGCCGAGGGGAGGGGTTCCCTCCGGGCAGACTCCCTGCTTCACCAGGAGAAGATTTCAATGAGAAACGGGCCCAGACGTCCCTGGCCTGTGGGCCTGTGAGAGGGGCCCGGGGGCAGGGGGGCGGTGTTGACCTTCACCCCGGACCAGAGCCCATGTGGCAGGACCTGGGGACTGAGCCTCGAGCTCCAAGCCTCAGGTTCAGAACGAACGCCTGCCCGCGGTGCCCACGAGGCGCTGAGATGGGGGACACCCAGACGACTTTGAGGTTATTCTGCTCCGGCCAAGTCCTCTCCTGGTTCATCCTGTTGGGTATGGTGGGAAGCGGTGGTGCCCCACGCCCCTCTGGCTGGACTCTCTGGGTTTGGAATCCAGCCGAGTTCTTTTGCCCCCACCTTCCTAGGGGTGGTCGACAGACTGCCTGGACCTCCGAGCCTCGAAAGGGATGCTGTTTGATTTCCCTGCACAGAAGACGAGCAGCAGCGTGGCATCAGCTGGTTCAAGGAGGAGGAACACCCCCACTGCTGTTCTGGGACCCTCAGCCCACCTCGCTGGCCTCTTGCAAACACCTCACCCTCCCAAGCCTGTTGGAAGCACCTCGTCTGCTGGAGCCTGCGACGGTGACAGCACTGGGCAGCGGAGGAGGGGGCGCAAGCCTCTCCACAGAGGCCAAGTGTGGACGCTGTCAGCTCTGCGCGCCTTCAGGTCTGGTCTTCGAGGGGCTGCAGTTGGCGGATCTCAGCGCTGGACCTGTGGGCACGGAGTCCACTCCTCCCCCACCCCCAGCTCAGCAGTGCTTCCAGTCTCTGGTTTCTCGCTGTAACCTGTCCACACAGGTGCAATCTCAGCCTCCTCTTGCATCCTGCGTCTCCCCAGAGGGGTGCGGAGATTCCTGCTCTTCCAGGGGTCACCGCACCGACGAGTGTTCTGGCACAGTCCATCAAGCCACCTCCACAGTCTCCCCACCACGACTCCCCGGCCCGTGAAACGGCTCCAGCTGCTCACGGACGGGGCAGTCCATGCCCCCAGGCCCACACACAGCTACACCACGATCCCATTGGGATGAATCAGGCGTGTGAGGGGTGACTGAACAAAGGTGGTCTGCCCCTGGGGGTCTGTGGGTGCTGGGGGGGGGTCCCTTACCAGCCGGGCAGGGTCAGCTGACTCCTCCACGTAAACAACACAAAGCGTGTACCTCTGAGGTATATACCAAATACACATATGTCCCATGGGTAACACACAAGCACACATACACACACCTGTCTTGGTGTGTAGGACAAAGCCCCATCTCAGGCCTACCAGCATGGATGGTGCCAGTTTGCAGAGGCCCACTGCCCTCTTGAAGGCTCGGCCATGGGCTCCAACAGCCGGACAATGAAGGATGACAAGAGAAATGAATTTGGACCATGATCTTGAAATGGAAACCCACATAGCCAGCTGCCCTTTACAAGAAAGTGGAGGATGTGGTGGGGGCCGGAAGCACCCATACAGGTGACCCTGTATCAGACACCAGGGATTGGAGATGGCGTGGGCCCAGGAAGCCCGGGGTGGGACGCACATGTGGGTGGTCAGCATCCCTCCCATGCCTGTGACAGCCCCAGAGCCATGACCCTAAGGGAAAGGAACATTTAACTCTGATAGGCCATCACAATTTTAGTATACTTCCAGCATTGTTTTGAAATGTCAATTGGTCTTTCATGGAATTTACCTCCACTTCCCAAATGTCCACTTGTTGGACGTGGCCATGATGTTGGCATTTCGAAGGTAATTTTTAACGTGGTGGACAGCTTGGCCTTTTAGAAAAGCTGTGTTTGTTCCCATGTGGGAACAATGATCACTGTGCAATCCCTGGGGCTGCTCGGCAAAGCGCATGCTCCCGAGATGTCTTCTATTTGGCTGAACCACCACGGGCTCTGGAAGTGGCCCAGAGACGCCACCTTCCAGGTCAGACCCTTCAAGATCAACAGCGCTCCTCTCTTCTAAGACAGCCTAAGGTCGGGGGGCGGCTGTTCTGCACCCCCAGAAGCCTACAGGGCCGGCCGAGAATCATTTGCTATTTGATCCCCCTTCTTCATCTGCATTTTTAACTCCTTCTTCTCAGAAATTTGACTTTACCCAGCATCTGTATTTGCCAAATTCCAGGATCCCAGTAAAATGTCCCTTCTCTAAGTGTAAAATTCAAGGTTAACACTTTATGAAATCTCTCCCTCCTCGGGAGCAGAGTGGCTAACCAGTTCTCACAAGCCAGGGTCCAAGCCTCACTTAGCCAGTTGTTCTCGGCCTTTCTCCTCCAAAATGACCTCAAACTTAGGGGGAGGTCAAGGTGCAGTCGGCACCGGCAGAGGGAGCTGGCAGAGCAAGGCAGTTTGGGGTCAGCGTCCTGGCTTATCTCCCACCTCGTCCCATCACTGACGTCAAGATAGAGAGACACTGTAATAGCCGTCCCACGTGCTGTCTTAATTAATGGACACGCGTCCCACACAGCTTTCCTTCAAAGACTCCAGGATGCCCTCTTTCTCAGAACATCGCTGAATGTTCACAGAGCTGATGGCAGAAGCCACAGTCCCATTTTATGGGCAAGCTGTACAAAAGCAGCCTTATCGGCCTTGGCACTGGGGACATTGGGGCTGGATCTCTGTGGGGCTGTCCTGTGCGCTGTAGAGGTTTAGCAGTGTCACTCTCTACCCACTAGCTGCCAGTGTCATCCACCTGGCAGTTGTGACAACCCAAGATGACCCCAGATGTTGCTCATGTCCCCAGGGCGGGGGATAGAGACGACCCTGTTGAGAACCGCCCATCGAAAGCCACCCATGTGGCCCCATGGGATCACACACACAGGGGTCCACTTCCCCTGAGGCCATCTGTGGGTCTTGGAGGAAGAGGTGACCTTCCCGACGTCCTCAACTGTGAGCGAGAGGAGGTCACACATCCAAATTCGTTTTGGTTGAAAGGGCATCCTTGCTGATGACGGAAAGAACCCAGGTCAGAATCTCAGCTGCTTCTAGAATCCTGGGAGGGGGTGAGGGTTACAGGGAAGCTGTTCCATTAGCAGCTGGAGCCTGGATAAATGGACTTCTGTGTGCCTTCCTCTCAGCAGCTTTAGGGCAAGGAAGGCACCTACTCTGTGAAATAAACTTCACAAAAGGCTAATTTACACTTGCGCCTGGCGCTCCTCTAGTGGAGGGCTGTTTAGCAGAGCAGTGCTTTAAGCTGTATTTCCGCAGCAGCCCCGCGGTGTGCCGTCACCTGGCCATACCCTTCTCCTCACTTCAGTCTCTCAGCCGTTTTCTTAGCACCAATACATCTCAGATGCGCCATCGGCTTCTTTGTTTTTTAGATTTTTTTATAAGTTAGGAAGAAAATATTGCTTGGTTTGGCAATGTCGTAAGTGACAAATGAAACCTATTAAGGTTGTGAAATTAGCAGAGCTAAGTGACATTCGTGAATTTAGCAACATTTTTATCGCTGAACCGAACATTGTCATCCAAACTTTTACTAACAAAAGAAACTGTCGCTTCTCCAAATCACGGGAACTTGAAACATCACTTATGGAGTCATGTCAACACTTTCAAAGGGCCAATGTCGCATTCCAGCTTTCATCTCGTAATGACAAGCACACGCTCTTAGCAATGACCGCTCTTCTGCGAGTTATTTATTAGAAGGAACAGAAAATTCCTTTTAAGAGTCCTGCTTATAAATACTCCCCATGTGTTACCAAAAGTTCACAAAGCTGGTAAGGGCTTTTTTCCTTATGCCAACATAGAAAATTCCCCAGTATTGTGCAAAATATGAATAAATTGTTCGTCCAAAGGGTTGTTGCTTACGTTATGATGGAAAACTCTAATATTTCAGAGCCTCATAACTTACACTACATCTGTAAAGAGGGCATCTATTGCAAATTAAAGCAATGAAATAACTAACTTCACACTCCTCAATCTGGCAAGCTTCGACCTCTAACAGGTGCTGGGGGTCATGAGGACGGAAGGGCTCTCGCACCAGGGGTGGGGCGTAAGCCGCACAGCCCTCCTGGAGAGTGAGTTAGCCACGCCAGGAAAGGTGAAAACACAGCTGCCCTTTGACCCAGCAAACCCAGGTAACCGCTTTGTCGAGACTTTAACACCTGGGCCAGGAGACGCCCATGAGGCTCGGCATTGCCACACTGCTGACGATGACACACAATTGGAACCAACCTCTACTAGTCAGGACAGGGGAGCTTCCGCTGCACCAACAATCAGCCCGAGTCTCAGAAGCTCGACCCCACGCAAGCTGACTTCCAGCTCCGCTGACTCTCCAGGCAGCCGCCCTGCGGCGTGGGTTCAGCACTCCACGCTGCTTCGATTTGCTGGTTTCCACAGAGGAGGGCCCTAATCATCCCACACGGGCGGTGTCCCACCCACATTTCATGGCCCAATGCAAGCTGCATGGCCAGGCCTGACTCCGAGGGGCAATTTGGAGCCACCTCCCAGTGCCCTGAGGAGAACAGACGGGGGACCCTGGGGAGAAGTAGCAACGTCCCCCCCACCCCATGTCGTCAGGAGAGAGGGGACCACCTTAGGGCACATTCACTGACAGCAGCTGCTGAAACCCACCGGATTCAGACGTGCTGACAAGGAGAGGTCTCAGAAACAACACTGGGTGAGACAAGCTCGTTCCAGAACGACAGGGGGTGACCCCAGGTACACACATCTCACAGAAGTCTACATAAACATTTAGCTTAATTTCTGTACACGTACAACACAGCCAAAGCACCAAAGCTGGATGGAGAGATGCCACCCTCAAAGGTGCTTCTGGGGACGGAGGGACACGGGGAACGTTACCTCTCCCACATGATCTATTTCTGTAAAGAACCTATTGACATCTATTAATTCTGGATGGTGGACACCCCAGAGTTTGCTGTGTCATTTGCACTTTTCAGTGCTTTATTGATTTTTTTTAATGATACAAAACTAACCAGCATGCTTACTGAAAACAGAGATGCACAGAAAAGACGCACCCCAGTGAGGATGGCCGGGTGAACCCTGCCCGTGAAGATCCCACGGACGCTTCACCTTCGTTGCTGTTGGGAGCGTGGCCTCTCTGCGTCTTTTTCCCCCATGCCTTCAACTCCACAAACGTTCTCTATACATTAACTCAAAGCATAAAGTATTGGCCCCAGCGGTTGACAGCAGATGATCGAGAATTCTACATTTTGATGAATAACCTGAGCAAATACATACGGCATTAACGATGATTGGGCATTTAATTATTTTCTGGAGAGGGTCGGAAAAGCCATTAACGATTTCCCTCCTGACACTTTCCGGGCACATGGGGAAAATGGCAGTTCATCAGCTATTTTCGGTAGCAACGGGAATCGTCAAATTTCTCCTCCCACCCATCCTTCCGTTTTTGACAGGCCGTGAAGGTGCCTGAGAGAGAGAAGCTCGAGGATGTGTGGGGCCTCAGAGCCCAGAGAGCAGCTGGGAGCTGTTCGTTGATTATGGCCTTGGCAGAACAATTCAGGATCAACTTCATCCCTGGGAACCACTGAATTCCCACACGTCAGATGCTGCCAAAGGAATTAGGGTTCCTGACATTGCCCCTGGCCTTGAAGATGTGTGAAATAAGCCAGTATCCAGTGCAGTACTTGGATTCCATCAAAGTTCTGGAAAACTTTATCCCCAAACCAGATATTAGAAACGGAAGGATCCACTGAAAGTGAGGGTTCCTCGAGTCGTCATCTCTCATTACTGGTGGCTTTGTAAGGTCATCCTTGGGACAGGAGACTGCCCCCCATTATCCCTGTTGGTACTTGTGGCGCCCAGTGTTTTATGGGGTGCACTGAACACCCCCGGTAAGAGTTATGAACAGAACTGAAACCCCCGACCAGAAGCTGAAATTACTCGACAGAAAGCACACTGGCTCGTCTCGCTGATGATGGGGAGTGAATTTTCCATGAATTAGACATCAAAATCTGGGTATTGATCTATGTTCCGCAATCTCCCATTTCAAACAGGCTCTAGGCGGCTTCACGAATATTTTTCGACACTGTCCCCATTTCCAGAGCACAAGCACCATATTAACTGCCTCCTTTTTGGCTGGATCTTATACGTCTTTTCAGGTAATTTTTTCTCTTTCAGTAAAGGTAATTCTTTAAACGTGCTGCCACGTGTGAGACTTTTGTAGGTGTGGCTTCTACAGCTAGATAAGGAATCCAAGCTGTTCACCCCCGCCCGCCAAGCTGCCTGAGTGCCCAGCCGCGAGGCCCTGCTCTTGGCACCTGGCACGGTGTGCAGGTCAGTTTGGCAGCGAGTCCTGCTGGCACACCGCAGAACGGGCCGCAGAGTCTGCCACTGTCCTGAGTCTACCCTCATGTCCATGCCTGACCACAAAGCAATCGTCACCTACCCAGGCTGAGGCTGCCTGGGATTCGGGGGCTGGAGGGCAGGAGTGGAGAGCACAGGGCTGCTCGGTTCTTGATACCTAAGTGCCCAGAGAATGGCCCTCGTGGCCCCCAGAATGAGGTGTGACCATGGGACCAGTTCTGGCCAGGGAGCTGTGTGCAAGTGGCAGCGTTTAAGGCTGGCCAGCTCTGCTCCCTCTCGTCCCATCCTGGCGACAGTGGGCACACACGATACAGGGAGAGGAGAAGCAGGACGGAGGCCACAGGAACCCCGAGCCAACTCACGGCTAACAACTGCCAGGAGAGTCCCCCACAGTTATGGGCTGAAGTGTGACCCCCGAAATCCACATGTAGAGGTCCTAACCCCCAGGACCTCAGAATGTGACTGCACCTGGAGATAGAATCTTTAAAAAGGTAGGTAAGTTAAAATGGGATCACTAGGGTGGCCCTGATCCAATCTGATTGGGGTCCTTATAAGAAGAGGCGATGAGGACACAGACAGACACAGAGGGATGACCAGGTGGACAGACAGAGAGACGGCCATCTACACACCAAGGAGAGAGGCCTCAGAGAAACCAGCCCTGCCGACACCTTGACCTCGGACGTCCAGCCTCCAGCATGTGAGAGAATCCATTTCTGTTGTTTTCGTCGCCCCATCTCGTGGTCCTCTGTTACAGCAGCCTCAGGACAATGATACCCCACATGAGAAGGATGCACGGCTGGGTTGAGCCTCGATCTGGGAAGAAAGGCGAGGAGAAGACTTGGAGAACAAGGAGCCGGCGAGCACCAGCTGGCACTGGTCAGGATTCATCCAGGGCCTGCGGGCAGAGCCCTCGCGACACTGACCCAGGAGCTGGGACCCCATCCCACGCTCTCTTCCCGCCTCCCACTTTGCCTGTTGTGACACTGACACAAGGACCCCTCTCTAGTCCTCCCCACCAGCAGCATTTGGATAGGAGCGTGCTTCATGACGGTGACAGCCAAGCCCCCTCATCTCAGGCAGGAAACCGCAGCACGGTGGGCTCCCCCCAGGCTCCCAGGCAAATTTGGGGCCTCCTGTGTGCAGACCCCAACTGTGTTTTAGTCTGGTCCAGAGTGTGGCGTCAGCAAATATGAGTTGTAGAAACAAGAAGTGGCACATCCGGATAGGGGCTGCCCCCAAACCATGACTTGACCAGGCCTGGACACAGCGAATCACCCCCCTTGGAAATAAGGGGATGTGTGTTCCCCTCAGGGCTTCCTGATGGAGAGTGGACAGCCTTTGGTGTCCTCAGAGATGGGGAGGGGCCGACCCGGTGTACCCCAGGGAGGACAGAGGGGCAGGAGCCAGGATGTGCCAGCTGGCCTGGGTGCACCACGCTCTGGGGTCATGCCACGGAGCCAGGGCAGGGTGCACCTGGGAGTCCAACATCACCCCTGACAGTCAACACAGAAGCAGGGTGCGGTGGGGAGGGGCTCACTGTGCTTTAATGAGGGGGCACAGCTGGTCTTCACGGCAATGCAGGGAGGTTGTCTGAACCGAGAAGACCCGGTGGTGGTTCCCAGGGTGCAGACACGGGCGCAGAGGACTGGGAAGCCAGGCGGAACTTGTCTGACATGCACCATCTCTTTCATGGCACTGTGATGTCTCTGTCACTCAAGGGGGACCATTCTCTCCAAACCTAAGAGCAGAGCCATGCCGGCTTCCACCCAGTGAGGCTGTTTACCAAGCCCTCTCTTGAAAGGCCCGGCATGTTACTCCCCATGAGCCTCTGCCTTTCGAGTCTCTGCACGGAAAGGGAGAGGGGGCTTGGAGATGCACCAGCAATGCAGCATAGAGGGAGGGAGTGGAGGGAGGGCGCGCAGCAGCACAAAGACCACCGCCTCCCGAAACCCCTGCTGGTCCTGCAGCTGAGCCTGGACACGGCCACGCCTTCCAGGGTGCCCTCAATCTTATGTTTAGAGTGAGATGCGCAGGCCAAGAGCTCTGGCCAGGGTACTTGCCTGTGGGGCCCACGCTCCCTCCTCTCTCCCTTCAGAGCAGGCTGTGGCTCCCAGGTCATCTACAGCCACATCTGCAGGCTACTGACTCAGGTCACACAGCGTCTCGCCATCTCCCAGGGCACAGGTGCCGCACGGTAACCCACCCAGCAATTGTTTCAGAAAGACGGTAAGAAATGAAGAGTCAGCAAATGCTGGATTTCAAAGCTTAGAGCTCTAACGGGCCCTAGGAAACATTATTCTAACAGTCCCTTTTAACACGCCTCCACATCAGGAAGGATGCGTCACGCAGTGACAAAGGCACACAGGAGAAGGCCTGGGGGAAAAGAGAGTAAATACTCAAAAATAAAGAAACATGGACCTCGGGGTAGCCGGGCGGCCGCAGGGGTTTCCTGAGCATCAGTGGGAGAAACAGACCCATGTGGCATTTCCAGAGAACTCAAGGCTCCTCCCAGGCCCCAGGGTCTACCGCGAGGGGGGAGGGTGGGTCTCCCAGAGGCTTCTGGGGCTGCTCAGAGCATCATTCATTCATGCATGCAATCGTTCATTCACGTCCAGCGGTCTGGAGCACCTGCTACCTGGTATGGGAACGCGTGCAGGGTGGACCTGTCATCATGCCGGCCCCACCTCTCCCCAGAGCACTGTCCACGTTTGGCGGCAGACCGGCGCTCAGCAGCTTCCCTGACTTCCGCCCTCTAGGGGCCTCCCATATATGTGTAATAATGTGTAGAGACACTTAGAATTTTTTAGTTAGATATTTTAATTAAAACTGTTATTTATTTTATAATAGAATTCATGTGGGGTTATGCTGTTGTTTCCTTCTAGGCACACAGCCTCAGGGAGGCAGGAGTGGGGTGCATTAGAAGGGGTGAGGGTCCAGTCTTGATTTTGGGGACTGTCAATGACAGGAGGCTTGCCTCCCTCCTCCCTCCCAGCCTCGCCCGGAGAACCATTCCCTCGTTAGGTGCTGTCCTTGCCCCCAGTCCTTGAGGAAGCTCCCATGCAGCAGAAGGGGCCGTGCTGCGCTGCGGGGTCCGAGGACTGGAGTCCCCCTGCAACCCCCTGACTGTGGGAAGCTATATCCCTTGAGCGAATGAATGATGCTCTGAGCAGGACGCAGCCCTGGCCAATCAGGCAATGGTCTGCGCCTGTGAAAGCCCCGGCCGCTCACCAGGATGACACAGTGATGTCACCTGCTCAGTGGGATGGAGGGGTTGCTGGACCTTCTCCAGATGAAATAAGGAGAAAGTGGAAGCATAGGTTGTGGGGTCCTCCAGGGTGGAAACACTCAGAGATGGTGAGCAGCCGATCTTTCAGAACGCAGCTCAAACTCCTGGCTGAGGTCAGCCCGATTCCCCGCATTCAACTTACAGCGTTTCTATCCAAGAAAGGGCAGGGGAAGGACAGCAGGTACAAGGGCACTTCAAACTGCCCGAGGGCGGGACACAGGGGTTCTTCCTGAGGTGTCCCAGCCCTTCCCCAGGGCCAGCGCACGTGCGGCCTGGTCCCCCATACTCAGAAGGGCCTCATGCCGCGTGCACTGCTCTGCTCTTGCCGTCTTCAAATTCTCAACACTCGCTGAACAAGAGACCCTGTGTTTCCGTTTTGCACTGGGCCCCACAAATCATGTTGCTGGTTCTGACTTTCCCACATATAATTTATTTCTTAAAGCAGTTTTCTTAAAAGGCTTTCTGGACAACTACAAATTGATTTTTCCTAAGCCTGGCATTATGACCATTATTTTAAATCCAGTTCTCAATTAGCAGCCATTTTCAACAAACAGATGCATGGTCTTGTTTCACAGCCCCATGGACGGGATCTGCACACACAAGGCTGGCCCCGCAGACCCCTCTGGGGGTGTCCCCAGGGCCCGGGCCCCCTGTGTGGGGCTGCCGGAGACGCAGGTGAGGCCACCGGACACGTGTCTCGTCTAACAGCCACTGATGTCAGTCAATTGCTAGATCATTTCTGAGCCTCAGCTTTCATCTGTGAAGTGGGAATAATGACAACCGCCAGCTGGATCCCATGGTTGTAGGGGGATCAACCCTGGAGACCGCCCACGTAAGGTAAGCCGCGGATGCCCCTTGGAGGGAACGCTCAGTTTCAAGGGCAGAAGCTCCGTGTGTGAGGCTGTGATTGTTGACATTAGTTAGGCGGTCGGGATTCACTGTCCCACCGTCCCTGAAAATGGGCAGGGCCAATTTTGAACCTGGGATGAACTGCTCTCCTGCCACTGCCACGCCGGAGGCGCGCTCTCTCTATGGTATCCCAGGCAGATGGGCCCTGGGAGACCCGGGAAGGCACAAGTTCAGGGAAAGACCCCAAAAGAAGCAGAAGGTGATCAAGGCAGAAGTGGAGGGGCCGCTCCGGACCCGGAAACCCAACCAAACAAGAGCCTTGCAGTCTCCCCTCGCTCCTCACCTGCGGCAGGTGCCTGTGGCTGGCGGCTGGGGGGGGGGGGGGGCTTGGCGCGTGCCGCCTCGGGGCAGGTCCGCGAGCCTGCTACTCGCTATTTACCAGCTTGAAACGACCGTGTTAAATACAGAACTCGCACATCTAGGCACACACACAGTGCTGCGGGCCAAGCCAACAAATACAACTTTTCTCCTCTGTCTCTTCCGCCAGACCACAGTCCAGTCCGCGCAGCTCATTCCAGCCCCAGGTCCCTCCCAGCTCCACTGTGAAGTCACTCAGTGCCCCGTCTGCACAAGATGCGAGAGCAAGTGGGAAATGAGAAGAGAAAAAGGGGCAATCTCGATAATATTTTAAACCACAAAGTAATATTTCTCTAGCAGAGTACAAATAGAATTTTACATAATGCACAGAATAAAGGCCTCCGAAAATCAATATTTCCAGCTGGATGTACAAATTAAATGATGGTATTCAAGTGAGAGATTAAAACAATGATTTAAGATAGAAATTGAGTTATATTATCTCATGCCTGCCTACTGCTGAATATGTTAATAGAACAAATTTGTTAGCATTGAGTCACTTTATCTCCCTAAACAGAAGGAGACAGGGATTCCTGTCTGAAAAGCAGCAAGATGGCAGGGACACCCCCCAGATACATTTTGGAGGGCAAGTTTGCACGGCCAGAAGCTTACTTGGGAATTGGGCCGGCCTGGTGTTGCTTGCTTTCTCCCTTCACGGAGACATGGGGTGAATTTTCCAGAAGCATCCTCGGTCCCATCCCTGCAGGTCTGAATGCCTCCTGAGGCTCCTGCCATCTCCACCAGTGCAGAGGGCTAATTAGGCCCAGCACACACGAGGTCTGCAGAGCCCACGCTTCCCACAATTAGCACCCACGGTCACGTCCTCCCCCTACTTCTTCCCTTTGAAGAGTGGGAGGCCTGCTCCGGCCCCACGAGGTGCCTGCTCAATAATGTAGCAGGAGGCGGCAGCGTTAATGGCCCCTGCACACGAAGCATCTCTAATTGCAGAGAAGGAGGCCAGAAGAGACTCCAGCAGAGGAAGCGAGGGAGCAGCCGCCCTGCGTCCCGGCGCTGGCCAGGGGCCCTGGCAGGGAGGTGGCCCTTTCAGGTCACTGGGTCTTCCCACGCCCAAGGGGAACAAGAGGGTGCTTAGTCAGGGCACAGCTTGCTAAACTGCCCGAGCTGCAGGGTCTTGACACTCTTGGTGACAATGCATCTTATGAACAGCTGGAAGCAGCAAACACACCCACTCAGCCCTGGGCCCAGGGTGTCTGCCCCAGCCTCGCTCACCTGTCAGCCCCAGACCTGTCCCACATTCCCCCTGCCCTCACGTTCTTCAGCTGCTTCGTAGTGTTCACTGCTATGGATCCCTTCTCCTTAACATGTACTTCCCCCTGAGCTCCAGGACGCTGAGCACCCCGACTTGTCCCTTCCTCTCCTACAGCGCCTCCTCTGAGCTTCCTCCTCCTTGGCAGCCCCCTCTCCCGATTGCCCAGGGTCCTAACCCCGGAACTGCCTCTCCCTCGCCCCAGCTCGCCGCGGGTACTTTGGTTTGCTTTAAACTGATTTCTAGGTGGGTAGAGCATTTCTGTATGTTTATTTACCATTTTCTTTTGTGTTTCCTCCTTACGTCTTTTGTGTACTTTTCCATTTTATTTCTGCTGAGTGGTCTATTTCTTGCTGATCTGTCTATGAAGCAGGTCTTTCTACAGATGAGTTGCATTTGACAGGAGGGGCAGGGAGCTGTGAAATTTAGGCATCCATTTTATGACCTGGCCCAGACCACGCATCTCCATTTTGAAACTTGCCCCAGTGTCCATCACCAGGCCATGTGGAATGTCCCTGATGTGCTGAGACCAGGTAACAGCAGAGGACCCAGCACATGATTAACTTGGGCACTGTCCTGCCTGGAGGTCGGGGATGGAGAGAAAAACCCACCACACTGTGGGGAACCGGGTCGCCTCTTGCGTGAGGTCTGTGGGGTCCATTCTCTGAGTGACTCAGGACTGTGTAAAGGGTATTTTGCAGTCAAGAAAATGGAGTCCAGCGGTTTGTTCTGGTTTTGCTCACACATGGTTTTATCAGCATCTCCTCCTAAAATGGAGAAAGCCTCGGGGCCAGCAGCAGGCATCACTCCCCGCTTTCCACAGCGGCAGATCCCTGGCCAGGGGCTGAAATCTCCTCAAGTTCCCCATGTGAGCAGTGCAGAAGATAAGAACAAACTTTAAAATCCTGGATAATCCTCACTTTACTAATAAGCAGTTTTATCTAAATCCTGCTTTTAAAATTGTGCTTCCCCAACTGACGCTGGTAGAAGCGAGTTTCCACAGCCAATTTCCAGTCTGCACTCAGAGAGCGTTGTCCCCCAGCTCTGCACCCCGCCTGAAGGCTCATCTCCCCACCTCATCTCAAAACCGATCCCGGGTCACCATGAACTGGAACTCAACCAGTGCTGCCTCCACCGTCCGTACTCGGCACAGTGCAGACAGCCTGGCAGACCAGGAGGTGTCTTGGTTTCTAGTGGATGGGATTGACTCCCTCTCCACCATGCCCCACCCCCAAGGATGGCCCATGAACCCCATTCAGAAAAATCTACTTAAACTAATTTAGTAAATATTTTTACAGCATGCATCATTATGTGCCACACACTCGAAAACATATTAAATCATTCAGTCCTTATAACAACACTGAGGCAGATCCTTTTGCTATGCCCATTCTATAGATGGGGAAACTGAGGCAAGAGATGGCCACCCAGCTGGTGAGTTCTGGAGCTGGAACTCAGACACAGCAGGCTGGGTCCAGGGTCTCCCTACAGAGAGCAGCTGTGGGTAGTGAATTCCAATGACATTAAGATGGTTCAATCCTATTTCTCCCTTGATGCACAAGTGTAGGGGTCTGGAAAGGAACTATAGGGTGGGTATTAATAGTCCTGACAATGATGGCAGAGCAGTTCAATCTTTCACACATGTATTCAGCACCCGCTCAGTGGACAGCACTGGGCTGGCAGAAATGGATACAAAAGATGAAAAGGTTGCAAGATGCTTGTGGTATTTATCGCTACCTGTTGGGTCAAGCTGAGAGCAGCCTCGTCTCCTGGTTCATAGACCAGGCGCATAGGCTCCTGGACCTGCCTCCTGGATCTAGCGCTCACAGTTTGGCGGAACAGATCCGTCTATTTCACCATAGTAAACACTTCCAACGTAGCTTCTTCGCAGCCAAGCAATCTCGTTGCCAGGATGTTTTTGGAGAAGCTCCACACCTTCCTTGATTATTCCTGCTGTCTCCATCTGGATCTTGTCCAGTTCTCAAGGATCTTTCTGGAAGTGCCAGGGGAGGGGCTGTTTTGCCAGTTCCCAGCTGTGTGGGTTCCAGTTAGGAAATCGTTGTGTCCCTCTGTCACACTGATGGAGTTCACTCAGCTAGACTCTACCTGCCACGTGCAGCTTTAATCAACACAGAGGACCCCAGATACTGTCAGAATAAGATTCTGAGAAAAGGGCCCTTTGGGAGCCACAGCCACAACAGCTTAAGATGAAAAATGGTGCCATGAATATATTCCACCCAGCAAACATTTCTTCTAATAAAAGAATCTAGAGTAAGAACAAGAAGTTCTGAAAGTAAGCTACAAATTCTCTAGGAGTCATGCTATAGATTTCCTATAGATGGTTCCATGTCATGTTACAACACATTTGTATGAAATTATAAAAACCAATATTCACCCCGGGATTGTGCAATAAATAGAATTTATTAAAGTACTTGTGAACCGCCTCCAGTGAGAAATTCGTCTTTGATCCCGATTTTAATAAGGATTATATAATCATAATGAGACTGTAATAAAACAGCATTACCTGAATAATCCATTTTATTACCAGTTTTATTATGAGTTCCCATTTATTACAATTCATTGGATATTTAAAGCATATGTAAATGATGCAATATAAAATATATGAGGAACAAGAATTATGGTATACGTCTATGTAAATTTATCTTTCTGATGTCTAAGATCTCCAGATTTCCCAAGTTTATACAATCAGAGAGGATCTCAATAGAAGGTTAAGAATGAGGCTTTGGGTCTCAGGAATCAAATATGAAAGGCTCACCATGAAAACGGCCATTCCTTCCCACAGATATGAACTCCAAAGTCTGTGGGATTAAATCGTTATTAGGAATAGAATACTTCAGCTCACTGAACCTGAACACGTCACCAGAAGACTCTTTTTCCCTGGGCCTCTGTTGGAGAGCTTTCTAAAATGTCGAATTCCCTGCATTAGTAAGGACAACATGTGGACATCTGTAATCTTTCATAATCAAGGATCAAGACCACGCATTTGTAAAAACAAAACAAAAGCAACCGTAACATCACTTCCCTTTCTAAGAACCATGAGACAAGGAAGAGCAGACTGGACTTGCGCTGCCCCATCCATGTCTTGACAGTGTTGTTAGCTTTGTTTTTAGATAATTTCTAGATTGTCTAAGTAATCTGTTTTCCATCTGTCAATTCCCATAGCCTTGATCTTCTCTTCTCTCCTACATTTGGTACTCAGCATCTCCTGCCCTCTCTCTCTTTGTCTTTTTGGATGTGCCCTCTTCTCCTGCTAATCAGTAAAATCCTTAAGAAAAGGGACTGCTCCAGCCTCTGCTATCTCTTAACCCCAGAATGACGCCGTAGATTGTCCAACATGTCAGATGGCACTAACGATGCCCCGTCACTCTCTCCAAAAGCTGCAGAACAAGATCAAAGGCAGAAGGAGGGAGGTAGGGGTTGCGAGCCAGTCTAGTTAACAGACACCCTTCTGCCTAGTTCTGCGACCATGAGAAGATGTCATGTCCTATTGACGTGGCACTCAAGCAGCCAGGACAAGGAACAAAATGCCTCTGTCAGGGCAGAAGCCAGGAACCACGGTAACATCTCATCAAAGCTTCACTCTCTGGAGACACTGGGGGCAGCACCCTCTCCCTGTTCTTTCACAGAGACATACAGAGCAGCATGCGTGATGGGTGATTCCCAAACCACAAGGGATGTTGGACAAGAGAGCAGATTTGCAGGTGTCTGGGGTCCTCCTCCCTTGCTGCACACATCAGCCTGTCCTCTGGGAAGGTGAGCACAGATCCCTACTTAAAAAGCACAGATTCCTCTTATCTGAGGATCGAAGATAGTAAAGGTGTAGGAGTACAGAGCAGAGTGAATGGTGGTTATGCGAGGATGGTGGAGGTGGACAGGGACTTGTTTAGGAGGCACATAGTCACAGTGTACATAGGAGGACTCGGTTCCAGAGATGCGCCCTGCAACATAGTGTCTCCAGTCAACAATACAGTATCGAGGACTTGAACTGCCGTTAAGAAGGCAGAGCTCCTGTTAAGCGTCCTACCATAAACAAAACAACACAGGGACACGGGGAAACTTCCACAGGCGATGGATATGCTTATTACTGGAATGTGATGATGGTATCATGAGTGTACACAGATGTCAGTATGTACCAAATTGCATCCATCAATTACGTGCACCGTTTCGTGTACCAACTATACAATAAAGCTGGGGGGGGGGGGGGACACAGAAGCCATGCCTTTAAAAACAGCCCTCATTTTAAAGAAATCTTGGGAAGAGTGACTTGGAGTGGGTACCAGGGAGGCGTCTGGGGTGCCGGCTATGTGGTTGTGATTCTCTGGTGAAAGTTCAGAGGTGTCAGCATAAAGTCGTTTGCTTTTCTGTCTGTGTGTTGTAGTTTACGGAAAGTTTGAGAAAGTTAGCAAGTAATCCCAAAGTTTGGGAAATACTGTGAAAGGCAAAGAGCCCCCATGATCCCCCAGGAAGGCCTCGGCTCGAGTCCCCCACACCCTGTCGCTGCTGCCTTGGTGGCAGAGCGCCTGACAATCAAACTTGAGTCAGTCTTCAAAGAGCTTTCCGGAAGAACATAATTAGATTAGAACATTACATTTGTTAATTTTTCAGTTGCTCATTAAAATTGACATGTCATTTGATTTTGACAGAAACCTTTTTATCTTGATGTAAGGCTGTAGGCTTTTTTTTTTTAAATAAAGGCTATATTTAGGAAGTTCTGAAATATGACAACTGCAATAATGAAATTGAAACCCCTCTCTCCATCATTCATATCTAAGATTCGTGAAATAAATCATCCTTCCCCATAACTTTTATAAAGAAAAACAACTGGGGCTGAGGTCTTTATTTAAACTTTTAAAAAGAGGAGCCCATCATGGGAGAATTCCTGATTCTGGTGAAGTGTTCAGAACACCAGTGGGTGAATCTGTTCCGTAGAGGAGTGCCAGGGAATTCGGACCATGGGACACTGTTTCTAGAAAGGTCTTTGCCTCCTTCCTCATGACGTAAGCCTCTCTAGGCCCCTCTCTAACAGAGAAGCTAAGCGGGCCATGCTCATTCCTGCAAAGGGAAGGAAAGAATCCTGCCTCCGACTGTGTCATGTTCAAGGGGGCTTCAGGAAAGCCAGAACAGAACCACCTGGGCGGTCACCATCACACAGGAGGGGGTGGGCGCGGGAGGCACGGAGACAGTGGGAGTGGGGAGCCGCTCTCACATATGAACCATATGCTCTAGGGCGAGTTAGCTCAGTTCTTGGACATTCCATTTCCTCATCCACAAAACAGAGGTAATAAAAGTACCAACTTTGTGCCAAAGCCAGAAAGCTCACCACCAAATGCATGTTGCCCCCCCATGGGGACAGCTGGTTGCTGGGGGGCAGAGGCCCATGCGGGGGTGGCTCCTTTCAGGTGGGAGCTGGGACTGCTCCCCTCGCCTGTGTCATGCACAGATGTGTCTTCCCTCAGTTTTTCTCAACTCCAGCAGCTGGATAGAGAGGGCTCCAAGGACTCAGAGAAATTGGAGCCTGAAGACAGAAGGAGTCTTTCTCTCTGAATGGGGATGGGCAGGGAACAGTGGTCTGTGACATGAGCAAGAGAGGGACTTGAAGAGCCCCTGGGAACTCAGGGTTTCTTGGTCATAGCAGTGAATCAACAAGACCAGAATGGCTACTGTGCAGAGAAGATGGGATTCAGGTACGGCCAGCTCATGGTGCCAAGCATATGGCAGACATTCCATAAATCTTTGTTTCCCTCCCTCTTTCTTAGCTTTAAGCAAGTCACTGGCTCCTGCATGTGGAGGGGGTCTAGCCAAAGTGGATCTTGGATGCAAAGGACACACTTCTTAGGGTCTCAGCCGTTCCTGAGCAGCCTGCAGACACATTCCAGTGCATCCTCAGTATCTCGCACAGGGGCCTGCACGAGGTCACCAGAGCCATGGTCCCAGGGGTTAGGGGTGTGTGGGCCCCTGAGCTATAGAAACTATCCAGGGATGCATGGTGCAGACCCAAGAATGGGGCAAAAGAGACAAGCTCTCTGATCCTCACTCCCAGTGATTCTTTAAAACTCCCACATAAGCACTTTCAAACCCACAGCTGCAGGAGCTCAATGCCCCACCCAAACCTCCACTGTTCCAGCCTGGTCTCCAGTCACCAGAAACTTCCAACGGCGTAAAATTAGACAGGAGATGACTGAGCAAATGGGCATCGGGATGAAACCAGGGAATTCACCCCCTGTGAGGTGTGTCCAAGGTACCACTTGAGCCTCATAGCAGCAGAGCTGTCATTCAGAAAATGACACGTCCTCAGTCATTTCTGATCTGGGAATAAGAAGCTGGCTCTGAAACCAGCCTGTGATTTCAATGCACATTTCAAAGTTCACATTAGAAAGAAGGATTTTTTTAATGGAAGGTGTTGGGGGTGGGGAGGGTGCAGCAAGACAAAGAGCAGCAGCCTGTGTGTGAGATTCTGGTTTCTTTTCCTTAATTCGTTTATTGTTCAACCCAAGAAATCTGTCTACAGTGGTTTTACCTAGTGGCTGAGAACTAGATGCTATCAACATGGGTTGTCTCAATTTTAATTTTGAAATAGTTTAAGGTTCACAGAACTTGCAAAATTAGCACAGAGAGTTCCTGAGCATTCCCCCCGCCCCCGCTTCCCCAGTGACGACACCTTACACAACCAAGGTCCACGGGCGAGAGCAGGAAATGACGCTGGTGCAATACCGCTGACTCAGGGGCAGACCCGACTCGGACTTCCCCGGTCTTCACACGCCCTCTTCTTAACTGGGTATGTTTAATGGACTCTCATCTGAACGTATTCCTCCAACAAGGGAGGCATTCTAAGTGGAGATGTGGCTTTTTCATAACAATATTCTTCCAACTCCAGCAGCGTAAACAGAAAGTAGCAGAACTGACTACAACAGGCTGTTGAGTTTTAGTTTGTTTCATAGCTTTAATAAAAAGCACTGAGCATGATGGAGATAAATGTTTAGATACAGACTGCTACTCTCTTGCTGTGCTGTGGGGAAGTCCACTGACGGTTCGTAACTGGAGAGCACATAGTCCCCCACTCTGTCACTTAGTGGGAACAGAACAGCCTGGGAGCTCCCACAGGATGGCGGAAACACAGGGCCCCCTCTGCCAGGCCCCAGCCGAGTGTCGCCCATGGAGATGAGTGTCCTCCATGGAGATGAACGTCCCCCGTGGAGATGGATGTCCCCCATGGAGATGAGTGACCCCATGGAGATGGGTGTCCCCCATGGCAATGGGTGTCCCCCATGGAGATGAGTGACTCCATGGAGATGAGTGTCCCCCATGGCAATGAGTGTCCCCCATGGTGATGAATGGCCCCCATGGTGATGAATGGCCCCCCTGGCAATGAGTTTCCCCCATGGAGATGAGTGGCCCCCATGGAGATGAGTGGCCCCCGTGGAGATGAGTGGCCCCCATGGCAGGGTCGCAAGGACCCTTGAGTAGGGAGGCAGGCAGCACCTTCTCCCCAGAATGGCAGAGCCCTTCCTGCCGTCCCACCCCGCCTCAGCAGAGCTTGGCCTTTTTAAGGCAAAGGGCTGACTTCTGGTAATGTTGCCCTACTCAGCAGGGAGAAGCCCTCCTCAAAAACCTTGGTGCTGTGCTGGAAAACAAGCAGAATGGCGTCATTTACAAACTGTAACAAGGGATCGCTCTGCCCTCGTTTCCCCTGTGCCCAGTGGTCTTCACTAGGTCCCCTGCTCAGCCTTCAGGTCTCAGCAGCTTAGCCAGCTGCTGGGGGACCTCAGGGGTCTTCCTGGCACTCAGCGGAAGCAGCCAGCCCCTCCCTGGGCTCACTTCGCCTTCTAGACTCTTATCACTTTTCACCATCTCAAATCAAATGAATCCGTAGTCTGAAGGGTTTACCAAAGTGCTAATGTGGAAAAATAATGCCCTGTGTGTACCTGCGTGCATGTGTGTGAGCACAGCGTACGCATGCATGTGTGAGCACAAGCATATGCATGTATGCAAGCACGCACATGCATTTGTGTGCACACGTATGAGCACACTGCATGCGTGCTTGCATGTGCATGTACATGTGTGTGTTTACACTGGTGTGCAAGTGTGTGAGCGCACCATGTGCATGTGGGCACACACATGTGCATGTGTCTGTGCATGTATGAGTGTGTGTCCATGACCCTTCCACACCGGGCGCTGGGGGAACGCTTAGCTGACCTGCTTTGCAATGTGGCTACCCAGGTGCGAGCAGAACCGACCGCATCCTCCCCTCTGGTCCAGTCCTCGAGTCAGAGTTCTCCACCGCCCTGTCTGCGTCTGCTCGCAGCGCAGACTCACAGGTGAGGAGTCTCCGCCAACGGTGCCCATGCACCGAGCCCTCCGTTCCTGCTGCACTGATTCACTGCTACCCACTTCCCTGGGCCGCGTGGGGAAAGGCTCCTCGCTCTGGGCCACGCTACTGGGAGGGACAGCTCTTTCTGTCCTTGGGGCTCCCCATGAAAGGAGAACTCTGGCCTCAGCGTCACCTGGGGCAGACCCTCGGGCCTCTCAGAGGCCATCTTATTTAAGTGGCATGATTAAAAGTCACCCCACCGCCCCCCACCCCCACCCCCCAGGCACACACACCAGGAAGGAGGCTGAGCACCTGCTCCCTGGACTGACGGCTCCTTGTCTGGGGCCCACACAGCATCGTCTTTAAAGGAGGCGGTGAGGGAGAGGGGAGGTTCGGCAGACAAACATCAGATCACAGTCTGATATAAGAAGCAATTTCTAGAGGTTTTCTCGGTTGTTGCTCCTCTGATATTCTGGTTTCCTTCCTCAGATGCTGCAAACTCCGGAACAATGAAGGCCCGCCTGAACCAGGGAGCCCAGCCTGGTTCTTCCACGTGGAAACGGAGGTGGTTATCAAAGGTCTCGAGGCGCAGGAGACGAGAGCCGATGTGAAGATCCAGGCGACCGCCCGTTGCTCTGACCCAAAGCCAAGCCAATCCTGGCAGAGGCTCCGCTAGATTCCAGACCAAACGTGCAGAACCGAGTCCTGTGCAGGGTTCTTTCTTGGCAGACGGATCCAAAGCTTCCCAGCACTATCACCTCCTCACGAGCTGTTTTCAACTGGGGGCGATTTGTTCACCCCACTCCCACCCAGGGACACTGGGCAATGTCTGGTGACATTTTTGGATGTCACAACTAGGGGCGGTGCTATTGGCATCTAGTGGGTGAGGGCCAGGGATGCTGCTGAAGACCCTGCAGTGCCCAGGACACCCCAGAGCAAAGAGTGATCCAGCCCAGTGTCAACAGCGCCCGACTGAGAGCCCCTGGCTGACGGCTGATGTCGCTGACTCTCAGACGCAGATTTCTTACCATGATGGGTTCTTAGAAAAACTTATTATAAAACTTTCAGAAATTCATTTTTTGAGTAACGGTGGTGGGAGGGTCAGAGAAAAGAATAGCAAAATGATGAACACGTATCTCACCGCAAGCATCTCATAACATTAACAGGAATCTGCTTTCTCTCCGTTGTTTTCCTTTGAATAATCTGAGGCAGAGAGGGGTGTAGATTTTGTTGTTGTTTTTTTCCCTTAGAAACACATTTTTAATAGCACTGACAAACCAACTGTGACACAGCTGTGTTTGTCGCCCCGCCTGCCCCCCGTAAAAGGGCTGGATTTAATTAATTTGTCAATGTTTTTCTTTGTTCCAGTTCTAGTTCAATTAGTTGGATTAAAAGACATAATGGATGTGAAAAACTTTGAAAAGAGTTTAAAGCACCACACGTACGTAAAGTGTCATCATTGAAACCGTGCAAAACGATTTGTCCCTGTCACAGTTATGCGACATTTGCATGGGTAAGCAATAAGAGACCCCGTGCTCATATAAGGCTTCGGAATTCACAACCACTTACGCACGCGTCACGCCCTTGAAAGAAACGGGAGCACTGAGCGATACGCAGACTATCAGATCTACGTAGGCCAGCCTGTCCTGCATTCAAGCCCAAAGTAGCTTGCTTTTCCTTCAATAGGTAGATATAGTTGGATTAACGAGGACTTCTCCCTTTACATGAGAAAACTCAAGCAAAGTGGCTGGTTTTGCCCCAGCACACGTGCACCAGGAGCTCCTAGCTATCCTAAGTAATTTCCCCCCCAATACTAACCATTTTCAATTTGACTTTTATAATAAAGTGAAACTTGGTATTGCAATTCCATGTGGGAAATGGGTACGATCTTCCCAGAAATGGAAGGAACCCATTACTTACAAGTGACAGGAGCAGTTGTGGACACTGATGATCCAGGAGGCAGAAGAATGGTGTCCCCTCCCCAAATGGATGGCAGAAACCTGCATGTCCACTCCCATGCCTCCACCATTTGCCCTAAGGGAAGTGGCCCTGAAGATGTCCTGGGACCCACTGTCTGTTGTATGCCCCACGTGACACCTGCAAGCTGCAAAACTGTTTATAAAATGAATTTCAGTGAAAATCACAGCTCTTGACCTGCTGGGGGGAGAGCTATTTTACCAAGGGGTGCTCTCTGCAAGGCCACGGAAGAGGCCCGTGGGCAGGGATGGACTGGAGGTGGGCTCCAATCAACCTGACAGTGTCTGGCACTCTTCAGCCTACCCAGGACTTCACCCGACGATACAGGGGGACCTTGGACAGGGCCTCCTGCCGGCGACTCGAAGGTTCCAGCATGAATGGGGAAGCTGAGGCAGAGTCCTGGCATGGAGCGGGCCCCACACATTTGGGGCTAGAGAGATGGAGGGCGGATGGTCGGTGAATGGACAGTGCTGGCCAGCTTGGGGAAACTGTATTCACCCATCGGTAAGTTGGTGGGCTGAGGCCGCATCAGGAGACAACGGACAGACAGAAGCCAGACAGGCTTCTTGTTACACAGCGTCATGTTTCGAGGCACCAGTGGCTGATGGAGCCACCAGCCTGACTGCAGCCCACACGTTCTGAATGCAGCGCTGCCACCCAGATGTGCCTGTGCCCACGAGCCAGCAGCTCCGTGTGCTCATTTTCTGCTCAAAGCAGAAGGCTGGAAGGGGTCCGGTGTGTCTCTGCCGTGAGTATCTGACTAATCAATTGGCCAGATAACCTAAAAATAAAAAATTGAAGGGAGAGGGAGGCGCTGGAGCAGATAATACGGCCACACAGGCACCTGAGCAGTCAATTACGATTTCCACGGAAGACAACAGCCTGCCACGGACGGGCGAAGGGGAGCACGGGGGCTCGGCGGGAGCAATCTGCACGCGTGCCCCCCACGGGGGCCGGCAGTTGCCCGACCAAAGGGGAAAATGAATCAATTAATAAAAACAAATTACCTTTTACCAAGTTAAATAACAGCCAATATAAATGAAGCACTGCGCGTAGGGCAGATTTACACTCACTATAACCATTCCATTCCAGGACGGAATCGTTTTAATGTGATATTAGAAGAGATCAAATTAAACTTTAATGCCCGCGACATTCGGTGTCAGGAACAGCATGGCACCTCTGTCGCATTTTCACAGAGTCACAGACTGCAGTTCCACCTGCGTCAACTTTCCAGCCGTGGGGAGGGGTCTCTGGGGGGTCTGGCCCTGCCCCTCTGTGTGCCTTGCTGGCTCTTCCTCCCCCAACCCGGAAGCATGGCCCTCAGGTCCTCCCACCCTCCCCACTGCTGGCTTAGGCAGGCACTGCATGACAGCTGCTGCCCTGGGGACCAGAGGTGGCAGCACATCTGAGCTTGGCCCAGCTCGCTGAGGGCCACAGAGGACAGAGCTGGGCAGGCGGGGAGCACACAGGCTGAGAAGCAGCAGCAACTGTGCCACTAGAAGACCCGGGCTGGGCTTTTGGGGGAAAGGCACTCCAAGCCCTCAGCCCCATCTGCTCTGGGGACTTGCGTCAAACTCCCGCGGAGGCCTGAGGCAGCCCGACACTTACCACAAAACAAATGATTCAGCTCTCTCTTGGGAAAAGGACAAAAATTAACGAACTGAACCTTAAACCAGTTGCAGGAGGATCTGTGCTCACCTTCCACAGAAAGATGAACTCCACGTGCCCCAGGGAGGGGCCTAGAATGCTTGCAGGGATCTGGTAAGAAATGCCTCTGGAAATGGCGCTGGTCTGCTGCTCTACATGGTGTTTTGGGAATGGAGTGGGGTCGACCCATCAAATCCCTGTCAGGTAGGTAAAGATGTGGGTGAAAGCGGGCTCAGGAGCTAGACGCTCCTGCGTTTGAAGCCTGGTCACGCCCAGGCCTTGAGGTATTTGCTTTTCCGTGTCTCGGTCTCCCACTCTGTGAGGTGGGCGTGGCACTCATTTTCTCAGATGTCCACCTCAGGCCAGTGGGGGGATGCCTGCCGAGCACTCACTGGCAGCTTTCACAGTGGTAAGTTGTCTGGAACGCATGATGCCCTCAAGCAGAGGAAAAATGCGAGCCTGACGTCTCCCCATCTCGTCTCCATCCCTTTAGACTCGTTTCCTGCCTCCAAAGTGTGTTTCCTCAGAGATGCATTTGACCAGGTTTTAGAAACTAACGCATCGTGATGTTGTCTATTTACCTCATTTCAGAGGCCGTTCGGCATCATTCCGCTCTACAAGGCACTGAGGAGCAGGGAAGGGCCAGGCCGTCCTCATCCTCAGGAGCTCAGGGTCCAGCGGGATGCACAGAAAATGCAGTGCTGCCCGCGGTGCCAGGAGACCAGGGGTCATCACACGTTCCTCTGCGGTTCTGTAAAGGGGAACGCAGGGGACCCATCTGTGGAGCAGAAGTCCTTCCTAACGGGAACGGTCATGAAAGAAACTAACCACCTTGTAAGTGTTCTTCAAATCAAAGCAGACCAAAGGGCTGGGGTTCACAGTTAATTCTTAATAAGGGGGGCAGGCCCTTCTCTGGCCTGAAGATCCTCCTGCACTCCCACCACGATCTCGATCCTTCTCGCCCTTCAAGGCCTTGTGAAAGCCAGGACCCCCGTGAGCCTTGTTGACCTGGGGCACAGGTGAGGACCCATTGCCCCTCTGAACACTTCATTACCCCATCATTTTCTTGCCATAGTTTGGATGACTATAATCCTATCTTCCCAACGAGGCTGGAGGCTCCTTCAGGTTAACGACTTCCAACAAGCAGGACGAGAGAGTCGTTAAGCCTCAGGACCCAGGGTGAGGGGCCTGCGTGGGCCTCTGTTCATAGCTCGGTTCCTGAACCAGAGAAGGAGGCAAAGTTCAGCTTCCCCTCCCTGGGGCTGCTCAGAGGATTACAGAAGAAAATGCAGGCAGAATGCCGAGATTGGGGCCTGACGCACAGGAGGAGCCCGGCCAGCTGGTCAACTTTACAAGGAACAGCGGTGACAGGTGGCTCGTGGGCGGTACCCAATCCGTGTTCAGCATTGTTCTGAGCACTTTACAGAGACAACTCTATAAGGAAGGTGCTGTCATTGTCTCCACTTGACAACTGAGGACACTGAGGCCCAGAGAGGCAAACAGCTTCCTGAGGCCACACAGTCATCAGGGGATGGACCTGGGCACTGGAGCAGGTTCCTCCTCCTCACTCGGGCTGACTCCTCCTAACCGTCCTGGAGGCAGACACCACCACTTTATAGATCAGAAGACTCAGGCCAGATGGTTGTGTCAGTGTCTCTGTTTCTGTGTGCAGTGCCCACTCGCCAGCACCTGGCAGAATAATACTCGCAGGTGACGCCCCGCAGCACCATGTGCACGGATCTGCGGACATGCATCCCCACCTTGATATTTGATAGCACAGAACCTGTGCCATGCGCGGTCTTTGTGTCGACGGCGTCTTGAGGAATCTCGTAAGCGGTACCTGGGCCTTCCGGGGAGGGGCAGCAGGTGCTGCCAGTGCATGTCACGGGCCTCGAAGACGGCAACTGAGGGCCCTTTGGACATGGCCTTATGTGGTCCTGACAGAGCCCACACCGCTCAGGGGGTGTGAACACAGCCGGGACCCACTGCATCACGCTTTTGTGGAAAAGGTACAGGGATGTTTAAGGAGCGAGAGCGAGGACAACAAGTGTAGCTCCTCGGTCAAAAGACTCTTGTGGAGAATCACCAGCAGCACTCCCGGCTGCGACCCGCATGTCTACAGCACCAGCTGCTGGACTGTTATGCAGGGGATGAAATTAAAGCTCTGGGGGCTAGAAATGGTGGTGGGGAGAGCTGGGAGACACCTGTTTTATGTCCAGAATGGAGACATCCAACTCTCCAAGAAGTCGTTAAATGTTAATAAGAGACAGCTGAAGTCAGCTTTCAACGACAGAGGAACACACCATCCTAAGAAGGTGCTAAAGTCATTTTTAAACTTTAAGCCCTTTCCATTGAGGACGGTGAAAGGAATTCCAAGAGCCCAGAATCTGGCAGTGGAAACCTCCAGTGAAGCACCTCACCTTCACCACCTAGGTCACGTGAGGGGTGATGCTCCCACTCAGCCACTTACAGAAAGTCCAGCAGAAGGCAATGTGATGCGGCTCCATGAGCATATGTCCCATGAATGGATGGATGAATGAATAGATGGATGGATGGATGGCCCCATTATCAAGAATGAATGAATGGATGGATGGATGGATGGAGTAGAAGGATGGATGGAACGGATGGATGGATGAATGGATGGATGGATGGATGGATAGATAGATGGATGGAATGAATGGATGTATGGATGGATGGATGGATGGATGGATGGATGGATGGATAGATGGATGTAATGAATGGATGTATGGATGGATGGATGGATGGACAGATGGATGGATGGATGGATAGATGGATGGACGGATCGTCCCATTATCATGAATGAATGAATGGATGGCTGAATGACCCCATCATAACAGAGAATCTGGTTCTGTCCGGATTCCAGTCTGTCCTCCAAGGGTACTTGTCCTATTATGGTAAGAGTGTAGGGGGTGGTTAGGAGCCCTTCTCTTCACCTCAGATTGCTCTGCTTTAAAATGGGAGCAATGGGGCTGGCCCCGTGGCCGAGTGGTTAAGTTCGTGCGCTCCGCTGCAGGAGGCCCAGTGTTTCGTTGGTTTGAATCCTGGACATGGCACTGCTCATCAAACCACGCTGAGGCAGCGTCCCACATGCCACAACTAGAAGGACCCACAACGAAGAATATACAACTATGTACCGGGGGGTTTTGGGGAGAAAAAGTAAAAAATAAAATCTTAAAAAAAATAAAATAAATAAAATAAAATAAAATGTGAGCAATAACCCCACCCACACAGGCTGGCTGTGGAGCCTCCTTGGGCTTCCCGGGCCTGGGAACGAGTGGCGACCAGTAAAGGGACGATGGTGGTATGAGCATCCACCAGTGCCTGGGACATGAATGAAGAACGAGCTTTAGACCCTTGCAGAAACAATAATTATTCCTTGACAGTTCTTTAGGGGCCTGAAGGTGGGGGAGGGTGAGGGGGAGAGGGGAGGGGGAGAGGTGGGGAGGAGGGGGAGAGGTGGGGAGGGAGGGGGAGGGAAAGGAAGGGGGGAAGAAGGCGGGGAGGGGAAGAAGAGGGGGCGGGGGGGGGGGAGGAGAATAAGAAGAACACTGGCAAGCGTGGCTCTGTCGCTCGTGTCCTGGGCCCGGCTCCTCCACCACCTCGTCCACTTCTCCCCGCAATCCTGAGAGGGTGGCACTGTTCTTATCCCCATTTTGCAGCAGGAAAGAGTCTGTGTGCCCACAGCTCAAAGTCAGGCAAAACTAATGTCGGGCGTTTGAGTTTGGGAGTTCGGGCCTTGGGGAGGGGATGGTGACTGAGGGGCCTGGGAGCTTTCTGAGGTGCGTGGTGTGTGGTGTGATGTGGCTGCTGCCACGCTGGGGTCCTGTTCGTGAAAATCCTTGCAGCTGTGTGCTTATCATTCATGCATTTTTCAGTGTGCATCTTACATCCCGGTACATTAAAAAAAATCCTTGTTACAAAATAGGACTTGCTGTAGGAGCTGAAAGGCGGCCCGGCCCAGGGTCCCGGCCGGAAGGGATGCTCTGGACGCAGCTGTGGGCGGCGATGGCAAGTTTCTCGACCAGACCGAGCACAAGCACTGAACGCGCTCTCGCTGACCTGGAGCAGTACCCGGCTGTTTTTAGTGACCGCTTGTGACAAGACTGCGGTTTGATATTTCACCCCAAGCCAGCGCTGCGCCCCGTGTTATTACAATCAATCCAGCTCTCTGCGGTTCCAATATTTTGCTTCAAAATAGCTTAGCCACTGACCTTTCTGCCAAATGACCTTGTAGATTTTTTCCCATGACGCGGTGACTCGGGGACACAGGTTGGAGGCAGATGTAGTTTCCAGGGTGGCAAGAACTCAGGTCTTGCATTCGACCTATGATGCTGCGCCCCGCTATGCCTCAGTTTCCCCATCTGTAAAATGCAAGCTGTAATTGCCTCTACTTTGCAGGGCGGTAGGAGAGGCAAGGGACACGATGCTTACACAGCGTCTGACCCGGCTCCGTAATGACAGCTGTTGTCTCTGCAAACCTTCGCAGTGGCAGGGGAGGCGAGGAGCACGAATAGGTCTGCTCCGATTGAAATGGGGCTGTTGGGTCAGCTGGCCTGTCCCTATGGTACTGAGTCCCCAGGGCAATTGGCCTAGAGCAGCTACAGGAGGAACGGGGGCCCCGTGTGCACTTTCTAGCTCAGGGCTCGGCAGGCGGGCTGAGGAGTGCTCCTTCCAGTCTTTCCTGATGCTGGTGCCGTGCACCCAGGGAAGGAAACATTTGGGCGAGTGGTGGCTTGTGGGGTGAGGCTGGCGGATGAGGGGGAAAGGGATTCTGTTTAGCCCAGGAAGAGTGTAAAAACAATGTCAGATGGGAGATGGATGGGAGGGCAGTGTGTATGAAAACTGGACAAGTGATCGGGGAGAGAGGGAGGGAGGGGGAGAGAGAGGGAGGGAGGGGGCCAGGAGGACAGAGGGAAGAAGGCCATGGATCAGCTTTCCGAGAAGAGCAGAAAGTCAGATGCATTATTTTGCCTTTACTTGTAGGTGTGCCTACCAGTGTTTGTTCCTGGTCACAGTGTGAAGAAAGGCAGTGCCCCACGGTGGGCAGACTGTGACGCAGCGTGGGGGCCCAGGAACAGCTGCGTGTTTGTTCCTGGAATTTCTGCACAGGGTGACACCCCCACCTGACGGAACCCACAGCTCAATTACACCTTCAGGAAGGACCCTGGAACAGACGAAGGGACACCCAATTCCCGACAGACAGACAGTGTCAGCAGCTCAGACAGGAGGGGAGAAGACCTCCCGGCCGCCTCTGCAGCCACCACAATGAGGGTTCACTCTTCCCGTCTTCCGGAAAACCACAGTCTCGGTTCATTAGCTGGTGTTTGGTGCACCCAGGGTTCCCTGTGAGCCTTCAGGGACTCAGCGTCCTTTGGTACCAGTCGGGAGCTGTGGGCTCCGGGCCCACGCTTGCCAGGGTCCTCAGCCACATCACAGGGGTGACTCCCCAGCACCAGGAGCTCAAATGGAGGCAGACAGCGGGCCTGCAGGGTGCTGGACCACACTGAGATTCTAAAGCTTTTCAGTCATTTGCCAAAACGTAAAACTGAGCAAATCCCATATTAAACAAAAATTCCAGTTTCCCTTTGTCTCAACATGTGATCGTGAACCCCGGGCTGTGCCTGATGCTTCTATAGAAGCTGGGGACAGCGGGCGTCTGGTTTCCAGGTGGAGGGTGGAGCCCAAGGGTGTCGGCCAGCCTCTTGTCCCCAGGCCTGAGGCCATGGATGGCGAAGGCACATGTCCTGAGGCCTGAGGGGAGCGGCCCTTCCCGCCGCCCCACAGCCACTGCCTACTGCCTCTTGTCACCGCTCCTAGAAAGCATCGTCTTTACCACCACCGACGTCCTCCTGACCACCCTTCCCGGGCTGCTCTCGAGATGATGGATATTTGGGCCAAAATTCCATCTGTATTTCCCGAGGCAGAAAAAATCTATCGCTCTCAATTTAGCTCCACTGCCGAGGGTCATGTCAATATATTACCAGCAAACTTCAGGCCCAGTAACTATTTGGGTTCAGTAAAGATCTGGTCATTCTGTTAATGCCCATGGCCTTTGCACGGCCCAGTGATGAAGAGTGAGGACGGAAGCTGGCGGTAACCAGAGGCCATGCCCACGGAGGCTGGGAGGGGTGCAGGGTGAGCAGGGTGGGGACAGCTGTCCTCCTGAGGGGGCACAGCTGCTACTCACCTGCAGCTGATCACGGCCACCTTGGGATGTAGGCCCTAGGGTTGTCAGACTTTTTTTAGTGTTTTTAAGACAAAAGAAAATGGGTTGAGTGTCAGGGATGAGATCTGGTTTGAGGGAAGGAAGCATGTCTGGAGGTGTCCATAAGTGCAGCCAGATGCAACACTGGGGCCGATGGGCCCCCGCCTGGGGTCCACCACTCTGAGCCTCACCGTGGTTACAGCTGGTATGTGTCCTGTGCCTCGGTTTCCCCCCTGCAGAATGCGGATGCTAGCAAGTACGTGGCTGCTGTGGGGTTAAATGGGTCTGGCCCTTTGCAGGTGTCATGTGTAAAGTCAACCCAGAAAGTTTAGAAGGAAGTTAACGCCACAGCCCTCGCCATGGGCCATGGGCCTGAGCCATGGGCGCCGGCCACCGGCCAGACCCTTGCTGTTTCCTCCCTCCCCCACACCCTGTGGATCACAGCTGACGGACCTCCTCCCAGGCAGGAATGGCAGGAGCTCAAGGGGCAGAAAGAGGCTGCCCGGGCCAGCTCCACAAGGACAGTGCTCCGGGCTCAGCAGAAGTGGCTCATCAGCTGGACGCGCCCAGAAGTGGAAGTGGAAGGAAGCCTCCACGTGGGGTGCAATCCTTCGACATTGCAGAGGCTGCTTCGTAAAGTGACAGCGCGGCTGGCATCCTGGGCTTCCCAGTTGGAGGACACATATGCTTTAATAACGGAAAAAAAGAAAAACTCGACTGGTGCCCTGATCCTAACATTAAAAAACAACCTGATTTTAATGGACTGAATTTATAATTTGCCAAAACAAACTAACAAAAAAACCCCAACCTTGATTTCAGAGCCATCACTGCCCCATGGATACTGAGCTCTTTCAGGAATTTAAAGTTCCTGAGCTCACATCAATGGGTTTCCACGAAGAGGAAAAGACAGACTGGTCCTGTGGTCTGCAGGCTCCATGTCATCAGACCTGCTTCCACAGGTGTGTCTGCCGCAGGTCACCAGTGGCCACTAACCAAGGAGACGATGCATCTGGAAAACGCGGCTCCAGTCTGACTAGCTGATCCTCCGATGCCAACACTGGAACGTGTTTAAGCAACTGCTCAGGAAACGACCCCCCACCCACTCCGTCTCCCTCCGACGACCTGCTTTTGGTCTTTGATGAGCCAGCACTTGCAGAGGTGGGTCAGGATGGGTGAGAGGCTGCCACGAGGTGTGTGTTCATAGACTCAGCCATTTAACCTCCCATTCTCCAAGGCTGGAGACAAGACGAAGCTGATTATTCAAACTGCAATCAGGCAACTCAGGGGAGAGGATGGCCCATTTGAATGATCAAGGCTCATTTTTCCTCAGGTTCGAGAACCCCTTCTCAGGCTTGGCTGTAAAGACTCATGGGGCCTTTGGAGCTCACAGGCTCACACACACATGCACATCCCATTACCAGCATGGGAACTCTCGAGGGAGGGACAATCTGGCGGGGTAAGAGGGTAGCCCGGGCGTGGGTTAGAGAGAGCATTCCACATCTGGAGGCCAGACCATAGGACAGCCCCACTCCCTGGGGCAGGACAGCAGCCTGGCCCTGATTTATGACTTTGGCCATGCTCAAGAGGCCACCTCAACTACGTCTCAGTAAACACAATGGGCTTCATGATAAACTTTGCAAGAGGAGGAAACAAGAATAAATCAGCGCAGATGAAGGGGCTCTTTGTGACATTTCAGTCCCAGTAGTTCTCAAGAGCACATCAGGAGAACTCTTTCTCTGTAGGCATCTTATCAATAGAATGTAGGAATTTTCTAGATATTTACTCTACAGTCTATCCATGAAAAAAATGAGTTTCACAATTTAGTGTCTCAGTGCCTTCGGGGCAGGAGCTCAACACTGAGGCTGAATACAGGAGAGCGTCCAGGATGACTGGCTCTCAGCAGAATGACCCGCTCTGTTCTGATTACGGAGCTCGGAGCTCTCTTTAACGTCTGCCAGACACTTGCGAAGCACCAACACCCTCTCTCCGCCCTTCTTTCTCCATCTATACAACGGCCACAGAGCCACTTCATGCAAAAGCATATTTGACGATCCACGAGCCTCTTTGTAAAGGGCTATGAGTAGTCTCCAATGACTGCTTGGAAGCACTAACTGCTGGTCAAAGTGACGACAGGTTTCTTTTAGAATTTGTTTTTTTGGTAGAAGGGGAGGGGCATGCTTCTGAGCCTATAGTCTGACTCTCAGCTAATTTGATTTAGTAGAAGGGACTTTTAAATAAATTCTCCATTTCAGTGAAACGTACAAGAGAACCACAGTACGAGCCACAGAATTAGAGGATGTGAGAGGCAGAAAAGAACAGTTACAATGTCTTGTAGGCCAATGGTCCCCAAATAGGGATTTCTAGGCTCTCCCTCCGAAAACTGTGTTGGGGTGCTATGGAACAGCCCAGGGCTCTGACTCCAGGTGGTTCTGATGCACAAACACCCATGAGCGGTTGCACAGGCAGGTGACAATCCCAGATGGCTGGAACTTCCTATTGGACTGATAACACATCCCATATGATTGGTGCAGTCTGCTTACAAACTTATGACCCGCCTCCCCTAAACAATTTAGGATGCAAGTTGCTACCAAATCTGATCCCCCAAAGAGTCCCACTATAGATGTCCAACCACAAAGCAATGACAGGAAGCAACGCCGGGGTGGCCAGGCACCTCCTGGCACCCTCAGGCCATTCTCCCAGCAGCCACAGCAGTGGGGGTTTGTGCAGGACACATCTCTCTTCCTTAGAGGAAGTCATCAGCACATGTGGCCAGTCAGAGCATTCAGACAGCAAAGGTGCCATCCACCCCTTAGACGGAAGCGAGAGGGAGGGGCCTGCTGAACTTCGGCTTCCATGCACACGCTCCTGTGCAGCCCTTCTGCCCCGTGCTCCCCAGAGCTCAGCCTCAGCCCTTCAATCACCATCCTGGAGGACAGATCAAAACTCCACAGAATGAAAAGTCAGACCTGCCCCCAAAACCCGCCACGCACCGAGTCTACAGTTCTTAGAGCTGTCCTTTCTCTAAGCATCGGTCAGAAGGGCGCCCGAGAGGACAGAAGCAAGCGTATTTCAAATCACTAAATTTCTGGGTTGAAGATCTTTCTGATCAGATTTTTAAACAACTTTAAATGAATAACACTCCACTGAAAACCACACACAAAGCCATCCAGCCTTTCAATAAGAAAATTTCAAACGCTGAATATAGACGCAGCTGATATTTACAATGATTTCCAAATGATGTTAACCCAGCCATTAGCAAAGTTTACAATTGATTTTAATGAGAACCTTCACCATACGGAAAAATCCGCCCGCCCCTTTTCTCTCTCTCGCTCCTTTTTTACCCCAAAATATGAGGCTCCGCTCCATAACATCCTGAGACACCAGCTGCGAGTTAGGGAGCTTGCCGCCCATCAGCATCTGTGGCTGATAATACGCTGTTTTTTCTCAGATGCAAGTGTCCTGGTTATTTCCTGTCTATGAGATCTGCTGCTGCCAGAGGCCAGTGCTGCCCAGCACAGGTTCTGCAGAACCTCTGAATTTCAGCCTGTTCTCCCCATCCCCTCCTCAGTTCCGCCCTCCTACCGCTGGCCTTACTTGGCTTCAGGCCAGGCAGAGTGATTTCCCTCCCACATGGATGTGCCTCACACCCTCTTTCTCTCCGCCTCCTGCTTCCTGCTCAGCCATCACCCATCACTCACATTCTTATCCTTCAAGGCCCACCTCAAATGTCACCTCCTCCAAGAAGCCTTGGTTGATACCCCGCCTCCCAGTACACACAGCCTAATCCTCAGAGCAGGGAGTGGTGCTGCCTTCACGGCTCGGACATTACTCGCCACTTCGGAGTTCTATTACCATTGCCCAGGCTCGGTTCTCCTGCATCCGTCTTCCCTAGGGTGGGATGAGGGCCTCCTCCTGTTGCCCAGGCTCGGGTCTCCTGCATCCGTCTTCCCTAGGGTGGGATGAGGGCTTCCTCCCTGGGTGGGAGGCACGGTGTGGGGACTGGGGATGGGTGGGGCTCTGAGGGCTGGCACGTGATGGACGTCTGTGCAGTGGGGACCAAGGCCCCTGCGTTGGGCCCGGAGTTCTACCCTGGGTCCCGATGACATGCTGGTGAGGTTAGTCTATCACGCACCATGGATCCTTGCTCTTCCCACTGGATCCCACAAAGACAGTCACCTGGCCTTCCTTCTGCAGAAGACCCCTCGGTGTGAGTGCTGCACCCACCTCTTCCTCACTCCCCCTCTGTTTGTAGTGGCTGTGGGCTTGACTGGTCCAAATCGGTCCTGGAGATGCCACCCACTTCCAGTGACCAGCCCTAGAACCCCGTCTGGAGCCTCGTACTGGTCCAGGAGGAGAGCATGTGGCCGGACAGCACAGGGCGGGGGTTGGGGAGCAGCCCTTTCTGTGCAGCGATGTGAACGCAGAAGCTGACGGGTGCTGCAGAGGTAGCGTGGCGGCGGTGGGACGCTGCTCTCCCTGACCCGCAGCCGCTTGCTGGCCAGGCCAGAAGCCCTCCTTCCGCTCTGGGCTTCAAGCAACAAGTTATCGCCACCTTCGTCCTGCCCTACGTGCCAGCTGGGGCTTCTGTGCCAGCCAAGAGCAGCTTAACCGACACACCTGCTCACAGCTCCAGGCCGTGCATTCTAAACCCTCACCTTAGACACGGCAAGACCCAGCTCACTGTTCCTACGGCAGCTCCTGAGAGCAGCCTGGGGCTCCTCTGTGACCCCGCCCCCGCCTAGTGACCAACTCAAACGCCATACAGAGCGGGCCCTCCAACTTCCCGCACACTGGCCACCCGCCCTCATCAGTCCCAGCACAGCCCTCTGCGGTCCAGCAGGAGGGGACTCGGGATGCGCACAGCATGACAGCTGGCTGCACGTCACCGAGGATCAGCTTCCAACAGTGGGGTGGCTTCTCCAGGCCTGAGTCCCCAACCGGGAGCGTTCAGACCCAACACGGTGGGGCATGCAGGCTGCTTGGGATTTGAAGTGTTTGCTACACAGAATCCATTTCTGAATTTACTGCCAGTCTCAGGGGGATGCAATGTCCTCTGAGACTGCATTTCTTTATATAGTGATTGACTGATTGATTGACCAAATCACTTTTGGTGACACACGGACGATGCTTATGCTCCCACAACATTAAGGGGGAAGGCACTTGTGTGGCCAGCGTAGCTTCACTGTAAAACACTGTGCACAGAGACAGCAGAATACACCAAAACATTGACGGTGATTTTTTTCCCAGTGGCGGAACAACGAGTGTTCTAAATTATCTTGTTTATACTTTTTAAAATAGGGTTTTTATTTTAAAATCCTTTTAGATTTACAGAAGAGTTGCAAAGACGGCACAGAGAGCTCCTATGTAGTCTGCGCCCACTTTCCTTGCTGTTAACACCTTAGCTCTGTGTGGTCCATTTGTTATAAATAACCAACTGACATGGATACATTATTAGAAACTAAACTGCAGGCTTTATTCAGATGTCCTCAGGACCCCACCCAGGATCCCATGTGACATTTAGTTGTCATGTCTCCTTAGGCTCCGCTTGGCTATGACAGTTTCTCAGACTTTCCTTGTTTTCGATGACCTTGACAGGTTGAGGATTACAGGTCAGGTCTTCTGCAGAAGGGACCATCTGTTTTAAGTGCATTGCCATTTGTGTTTCTCAGAGCACAAGTGGGTCTCTGAGCCTCAGTGAACCCGGCCCGCCCTGCTGGCATTTCTTCAAACTTCCTTCCAAAGACCGTGGCTCTTCACAGAGGAGCGGCCCTGCCCAGGCCTCCGGCCGCCTTCTCCTTGGTCCCACACGCTCATGAAAACCCTTCATCTCCATTTGGACTCCTGGCTTCAAATAAGAACTAAAAATAAACCGAACCCTCTTACAAAATAGACGTTGAGTGAGCTCATTTAACGTGGCATTATCTGCAGACGGTTATTATAATCAAGATGGTTCTGCGTTGTTCTCCAACCTCCTAATTAGACGTGGTACCAAAAGCTATTCCAGCTTTTAGAAAAATTACCTTTGGAGAAAATGTGTGTATTTATAAATGTCTGTGTATGTGCATATATATATATATATATATATATATATGTATTTATTTTTAGTTGTTGCATCTGACTCGAGAAACTACATTCTACTAAAAACTCACACAACATGTCATAAACTCACTTAGGAAAACAAAAAACCCTCAAACTCTCAAAATGTGGCATATTTCACTATAGCCGCATCACAGTGAAATGGGTAGCTACAGCCACTGAGTTGGGTAATTTCAATTCTTTCAGTGGCCTGGGGCACGCACGGCCTGTGTCTGAGGGGTTGGACTTCCAGGCTTTCTGCATATTCTGAAAGCTCCTGGCTGACACAGACCGTGGTTCCTTCCTAAAACGTTTAAACCCCAACCAGCAACACACCACCCGCCCCTCACCGGTTCCCTGCAGTGAGCAGAGCAGGCCCTGATCAATATGCCCCTGAGGATCCCCGAGAGCCTTTCCCGAATCGCTGTTCTCATGCCCACAGGTCCACCTCACACTCAAGTCCCCTGAGCTTCCTCCCTCCCAGCTCTTGCAGGCTGGTCAACGTCCTCGTCACTCAGAGCAAAATCCTTTGCACGTAGTAGGTGCCGTGCAAATATTAATGGAATTGGTTCTTAGATACAATCCGACCTAACTCATCGAGTTACTAAAATGGAGGGTTTATCTGAAAGGGGGAAAAGGAAAAAATAACACAGATACAATTTACCACGTCGGCAGCTTTCCCCCTCCTATTTCTTTCAGCAGATAAACCCCGGAAAGTCAGCGGCAAACGAGAACCAGATCACCACTGGTAAGAAATGTGAACTGAAGAAATATCATAGGCACCCAAACTGTTTAAACATTTATATTGCATCCATAATATGCCACGTTTAAGGCTGAGCTATTGCTGTAATTGGATTTTAATAAGGACAGAGAATTGTCTAGAGCTTTGTTTCTTGCTTGCACCACATATGCAAATAAGATGCATGAGCTTCTTCACCCTCCACCAAATGTGTAGGTTTCCTAACTCATAATTTTGGAAAAGACTCATTTCTATCACAATGTGTCATACCCTCTATATATCTACAGAAATATTTAGCACTAGTAACAAAGTCACTTTATTTTTTGCTGTTATTTGCATTAGAAATTCTTATGGGGAAGTAAATGACTATAAATCCTATATGGTGTGAGATTAATTTCTGATGCTCTCATCGCCTTGGTCTAATTCAACCTCCGCCTTTGGATACCGTCCTCCAGGCGGCTGCTGGACCTGGTCGACTTCTGTGCATCTGAGTTTCTTTCTCAATGTATCAAGAGAATTTTTCCACTGTCGTCAATAGGAAAGATTGCACAAAGAATGGGAACTAAAGAATGGAACAGTCAACCCATCCACGTGCGTGCAAGCAGAGGTGAAGACTGGGATTTCCCTAAAAACACACCAGACCCTAGCTTCTTGGGAGTGAAGACGCTCTCATTTGCTCATTCTTTCCACCAACATTTAATGCCGTTGCATGCCAGGCATGATGCCACACCTCAGTGACACCTAGAGCAACGACAGCCCCACCCACGCCCCTTGGTCCTGGCACTGACCCTCGGAAACACGTGTGGTTTGACATGACAGGTGAGACAGGTACACGTTCTGTGGCCCACGTGGCCCATGCTAATAGTCAGGCGCCAACAGCACAGTCGGAGAGGGGCCTCCTCCCCTCAGAGCGTTGCTTTCTCTGCTGAGGATCCCAAGAGGCAGAGGCGAAAAGGAGAGTCACACCCTCACTGCCTGGAGTTCACACGACGTTTCCACTGATCGGATCCCACAGCGTGCCACCCTGCAGCGACAGCGCGCTCCGGGGAGCCCAGGAAGATACCGAAGCCTTTTCAGAGAGTTTAGGATTCCTTTTGAACACCCTTTAGACAGCCCAGGAACAGAGTCACGGCTGATGACGGCTCTGCCCTCTTTCCGCCTCTGGTCCCCTCTGAGCTCCCTTGCTGTGAACTCTGAGGCGCCCCAGCCGGCATCATCTCTGCCCAACACGCCTCGCAGCACAGACCTTCCTTCCAAGGCGTGAATGAAAGCAGATGCGAATTTAAAAATAATTTCCACGAGAAAATAGCCGCAAGCCCTACATCTTAAGCAAAATGTTAAAACGTGAAACAAGGAAGGCTGAGCTGTGTAATGAAAGAGAATCACCTTCCCACGTTTAGAGGACTTTGAATGGCTGGCTTTTGTTGTTTCATCTTTTTTTTCCCCATTAAATCAGACACTTCTTCTAAATCAAGCCCTCGGGGTGGAACCAGCGAGGTGATGGGAACGCGCCGGCGGACGTGAAAGTGGCACGCTTCCCACCGCCACGCGGAGACCAAGGCGAGCGTCATCGTCCGCGGCCGTCATGGAAGAGGGGATGTAACTGTGTTTCTGGTACCAATTTAGGTCATTAGTCAGAGGTCGGCGTGGCGAAGACACCAGGGCTGCGACAGCCAGACTGTGCCCGGCTTGCATGGGAGGCCAGGGAGTAAACAGGGGGCGGCAGCCTGGGAGCCCGTGTCCCCAGGCAAGCGGCCCCGAGTGTCTGCGCCTGGGCAGAACGGGCGCCTTTCACACCATGTGGGGGCCCACCAGCTCTACTCTTGTTGGGGTGAAAAATGCAACAAAGCCATGCAGCCCTGGCTGTGCATCCAGGACAGAACAGCCCTGTTCCCTACATGCTGTGTGTCTTGGGCAGCTACCTAACCTCTCTGGGTCTCAGTTTCCCCATCTGCAGAGTGAGGGTAAGGACCACAGATGCCTCACGGAGTCAAGAATTGACTAGCTCACGAACAGGGGGTTTCGCACATCATCAGTTTCAACTGTCAGTGTTAACGTTCCTTAAATTAAGGCTTATGTAGTGTTAATATTAATACTTGTTAAAGTTCCTGCCATTGGTTGACTCGGGGTCTGTCAACCTCGGCCCTAGTGGCATTTGGGGCGGGATGAGTCTTGCTGTGGGGCCATCTTGTGCACTCTAGGACACGCAGCAGCATCCCTGACCTGAACTTAGTAGATGCCAGCACCATGCCTCCCCCAAGAACGGTGACAACCAAGAAGGCCTCCAGACACTTCCAAACATCCCCAGGGTCAGTCGCCCCCCGGCCGAGGAGCACTGAGTTAAAGAAGAAGGCACAGGCTGGCACCAAACATCCCAGGTGTAGGAACCCTCCTAAGATACCATTAAAGGACCGGTTCTGAATATCATTTCAGCAGCGGATGTCTGGAGAGAGAGAGAAAAGACACGAGGCCTAAAATCGGGTCTCGAGTAGGGTTCCTTTGAGAGAGGAAGTTATGGAATTTCAGACCAAGCCAGTCTCAGGTCAAATGAAGACAGAAGCATCCTGGAGAGACTCACGGGTCCTGGCCCTGTGGGGTCTCCAGCCATGGAGCTGCCCACCGAACAGGCTGGGCTCCAAGGGGTGCCACAGGCAGTGTGCTTCCTGCAGCACTGGGCCCTTAAACCCTGGGACTCGAATGCCCTTCCAGATGCCCTTCCAGACATCTGTAAATAACAAGGGCTCCACTCCCAGGACAGCCGAGCCTGGACCCAAGGTTAGGACACACAGAGACCATCACGGCCCAGGGCTGCAGCTGCAGCAGGTGGGGAGGGAGCACGCCCCCCAAAACCCAAGCAGAGAGCAAGGGAGGGGGTTTCCATGGAAAACCAGACCACCAACAAGGGCGTCCTCAGCCGACCTGCTCTAGGGTGAGCCAAAGACACAGAGTTCAAACGGAAAATGGCTTTCCACTGTGAGAGTAAATGCCAGTGCTCAAATGGAGTTCAAGAAAATTGTGACTTCATCCATGACTCACCTGACGTGTTGACCAACGCTAAGCAAATGAGCAACAGGAATGAGCAGCTCCTTCAGAAGCCAATTCTCCAAAGGCCAAACGCTGTGCCTGAATTCAAGGTAACGTACGACGTGTGACATACGACCTATGTCCTTCCACAGACTTGGGGAGATTTGGGGCAAGGGGTTGAGCCCCCCCCAACATCTGAAACATCCAGAACACACTTGCTCGCCCACATTCATGGTCCCATGAGTGCAATCGACCAAGAAAACATCAAGGTAACTTTACGTCCGCTGTTACTAATATCATTCTTCTGTCACGACTTCTTTTTCTATTTCTCTCTGTCCTTTTTTAAAAGAAAGTCCTTCACATTTGCAATTAAGTCTGCGCCCTGCAGGGCGTGAGTCCAGCTGCTGTCAGTGCCCACCGGACCCACCCACTCCACTTAGAGCTGACCAGCACCCTTCGCCCGAGGCTGCTCTGAGCTGCTTCTTTCCTCCAAAGGACCTCAACCTGATCATGTCTGTGCTCTGTCTTAAAGCCAGTTCCTCCACTCACAACCAGCACCCCAGGACATTTGCAGTCTAGTCTCACGAAAGACGACATGATGGCCAGGTGCCTCCCGTCCGGTTCTCACCCACGTTTTACTGGGGACAGTACTGTCCGTGGTGCTAGCACTCGTCTCTTTCTCCAGGTAGACTAGGCCCTCCTGGGATCCAGCCAAGCCAGTCAAAGGATATCCACTTGGGCCAAATCATCTTTGGCCCACAGAAGGGCTTCCAGTGAGTAGTATTTTAATGCTCTTTCCACTGTTTTATCAAATAACATGGCCAAACATCCACACAGACTCTCCATTGTGTTTTCTCCAGAAATGCTGAGACTGTTGTCTGATGTGTTACTCAGTGTCTGCAACCCAGGAGACCCACCCAGGACGGAGTAATTCTCTTAGAGGTTAGTTCTGGTAAGAGCATTTTCTGCCATGAACAAAAAGGAAGGAAGGAGAGAATGTTTCTCCTTCATGAAGTCTGTACCTATTTTAACTGCTCCTATTTCCCTCTACCCTTTGGATGCCAGGGAGCTCACAGCCACGTGTGGGGCTCGCCCCTAATACTCAGGAAGTCCTTCGCAGCCTGTGGGGCTGGGTGAGCTCAGACGGTAACAACAGTTGCCTCTGGCGAGTTTCTACTTCACACCTGGCCGCCAAGCTCCTGTTGCTCTCCGTTTTACTTTTTTATTCACGGAGCTCTTCCCGCTACTGACACCCTTCCTGACACGAAGTGGGGTGTGTACGAACGTACCTCATCACAGGTGTGGGAGGGCCAAGGCCTTGGCTTTGGTTTTTTTTTAAAAACAGCAACATGAGTAAGTCTCCACGCAAGCTCAGAGAGAGGAATAAATCACGCGGTACAAGGTCAGAGGTAAGCTTTTCGCGTACAGCTCAGGTGCCAAGACAGTGCTCCCTGGCCACACAAGCGTGAAGCTGCACCCCAAAGCTGTCTCTCAACGAGCAGGAAAAAACCTTTAGATATTTACTTTTAACTCTCTCTTTAACTGAACACACCTTCGAACCAGTTGCCACAAACCAAAAGAACAAACAGTCTTAGTCTCCTCGGAACCAGCCCAAGGACAACCTGGGAAAGCAGAAGGCAGACTCCCCGGACACGTGCAGGCCTGAGAAGTGGGGCCTTCCAGGTCAGCCCCGAGGCGAAGGACAGACCAGCCCACCAGGCTGCTGAGACACGAACGCTGCCTCGCATGCAGTGCGAGCAGGTCTTGAAGTGTAAAGGGAAACTCTGCGCTGTCTCCTTGGGGCCTCACCAAGCGCACGGGAGCGGAGTCTAATCATCGTCTATGCTGGCTTCTCAAGTTAGAGAGCCCACGTCAACGGCTTTGTCCTCGCTCACTACTTGGCCAGCTTGTTTCCATTCCCTTCTACATCTGCACAAGTTTGGCCAAGAAAGATCGAGCGATGCCATCGCAGGCTCAGGACTGTGCCCACATCGCTCACCCACGGACGAGAGGGGGCAGACGCGCTCACCAGGGGCCTCTAGCTCACAAGGGACCTTCGCTCGGCAACCTCGGAGGAGCCAGGGGAGCGCAGACGTGTTCTCACCGCCGAAATGGGAGTGTACAAGGACCCGAATGCCCAGGTCAGCCGCGGAATCACTTACCTAGGAAGAAGAGAAGAGAAATGTTTCATTAGTTGAGGCTCACTGTTGGCCCATCTGGTTCCCTAACAAATGTGGTGACGTTGACAGCTGTACTGCAGCTGCAATGACTAGTGCCCTAGCACCCTCTTAATCTGTGTGGCATGGCACGCTTTCTAGAACACGCTCCCCTGCGTGGTCTTTGAGCCTTACCGCGGCTCTGTTGGGCAAAGGGGTCAGCGTCTCCAGGTCCTGGAGCCACGTGCTCAATGGCGTGGAGACTCGGCAGGCCGAGGAGGGCTCTGGACCCCCGGTTAGGCCTCTTTCCAACAGCATCACTCACTAACAAAATGATTCCTAACTGGACTCTTGAATGGCCAAACAGGCAGCCAGGTCAATACCAATCACCTGTGGCATTTCCCAAGGAGGCTGCACCTCCATTTGTCTCACCCTCCTGGGGCACTCCTTTTCCACCAGTTTATAACCACCCTTCCGCAGAGAAGCCAGATAGAATAATGTATTAGCTATATTATCTTAAGCTGCTGGCTTAAAGGAACCAATGACCTTAAAACTATGAAGCTTTAGGGGCTGGCCCCGTGGCCGACTGGTTAAGTTTGCACGCTCTGCTTCGGTGGCCCAGGGTTTTTCCAGTTTGGATCCCGGGTGCAGACATGGCACCACTCATCAGGCCATGCTGAGGCGGCGTCCCACATAGCACAACCAGAAGGACCTGCAACTAGAGCATACAACTATGTACTGGGGCTTTGGGGAGAAACACAAAAAAAAGAGGAAGATTGGCAACAGATGTTGGCTTAGGGCCAATCTAAAAAAAAAAAAAACCAAAAAACTGTGAAGCTTTAAACATCAGATAGGGAGGAGTGGTTCGAATCAAGATGCCGGACTGTGGTGCCCCGCCCCACCCTGGTTTTATGATTGCTCAGAGCATAAGCAGATATGGCCTGTTTAGGGCACGAGAAAAAACACGAGTCTGGTCCTATCCAGAAAAGTCCTTGGAGATGATTAACTGTCTCAGGAGAAGACAGTTCTCTCTCCCTTCATGGCACCAGTGGTCCAGCCGCTGAAGACAGAGGAGGAACGTAATCTCCTGGAGGACACGCTCGGTGCACTGCTGCAAAGAGAGTTAAATGTTCCAGAACTTTCAAAATAACAAGTGTGCACTGCCTGTCTCCAAGCCAGGAGAGTTCATGTGGACACCCGCATGCACGAGTATCGGCATGTCTGAACTTCCTAGCGCCGATTAAGCCCGAGGCTCACTCGGGATTCTGGGCCACAAGATCGAGGTGCATGTGCTTGACAGGCCAAGGGTTTTAAGAAAATGGGACTTATAAAGATTAAATATCGATATTTATAGAAAATACCCCCACCTGACACCACAGAGACACTGCCAAACGGTCACACTTGTCACTCCGATGCCCCTTTATGACGCTCGGGTGCTGGGGCTCCCACAGACCCTTTCCTCTCCTAGTCTCCAGGGGAGGAACACAAATTCCAAACGCAGGCATCTCTTTCCTTCCATGTTTCCCAGCTTCACAGACATGCGTGGTCACACAAGGCCCATCGAGGGAGCTTTACTGCAGCCTGAGACGGGACCCGCAGCCCAGGGGAAGCAGACACCAGCAGGCTCAGGCACCACGCACGCATTTCTCTGCACTCCGACAAGGCGGAATTTTAATGAGCAAGTACTGCGTGTGGGCTCTGCTCCCAAACAAGCACTTTAATATACTCTGTGGGTCCAAAAGCAAGCATGAGCGATGACTTTATAATTTGTAATTATCTCGCCAGAGCCCTCCTTTGCACTCCTCCTTTCTTTATTACTACCGTATATCCTATTAAAAATTTAATTTCCATTTCCGAGCACAGCCTATAATATTTCCCTTATTTGACAAACACAACAGTAATGTAAATGAATTACTGACACGCACCCCCACGCCGAAGCCAAAGGAGGCCCTGCTCAGCGGGGCGACCCCCTCCTGGACGCCCTAATGGTTCCTTACAGGAAAGTGACCGTCCTCACACTGACGGCCATCGTCATGGCAACGAGAGTCCTCATAAAATTAATAATAATAGTTATAATGGCCCAGGCGACAACTCAGTGACACTTAAAATGGGCCTGGCGCTCATGGAAGTGCTCCATACGGATTAGCCCACTGACCCTCCCAACCACCCTGGGAACAGACAGAATCATTGCCCACAATCTGGGGGTGAGCCCACGAGCTCCAGAGGTGCCTGGGGGGCCAGGATCAATCAGAGGCATCTGGTTCAGGGCCAGGATGAATTCACGGCAGACTCTGCTCAGGGGTCCATCAGTGCCCCAGAAGTCTCGCTTGAAACCACTGCCCCCCTGGGGAAAGTGAGGAGGGAGAAGGAAGCATGAAGCCTGGGGTCCCTGCTCGCAGAGCACGGCAGGAGGGTGCCTTGTCAGGTTTGTGGGATGGCATCTGCCATGTGGTCCCCAGGCTGAGGTCTGAACACTGGCTTTGCCTCCTCCCCGCTGGGTGACCTCAGGGACACCGCCTAAAGCATCAGGGCCCACTTACATAGAGAGGTGGTCCACCCCACCACCCTACACTCCCCCTCTTTAAAGCAAGGGAGAACAGAGGCTTTTTCTGAGGAAGGAAGTCACAGCCATCATCCACTGATTGCTTACTCTGTGCCACACCCACGGTTCCACGTGTCTCCAATATGTCCTTCCAGGTGGGGAAACAGGCTCAGAGGAGTGAAGAGACCTGGCCTGTGCCCCTAACGGCGACTGACCCAACTTCCTGATGCTGACGGCTGCTGGTGGTGAGCAGCAATGACACCGATGACTCCAACCCACCACGGCTCCACCAACAAGAACAAAACACAACCACAGCATCTCCGCCTCCTGAACCATCATCCAGGGTAGTTCCCGAGGGACCATCTGAGGGGACAGCACTGCCTGTAACGCCTTTCCCATGTGTGGTGTGGACCACCTAGGCTGCCCTCCAGCTGCGCTGGTCGAGCTGAAACCTTCCTCCAGCAGCCAGGAGACCTGGCTCCCAAGTTACAGCCTTGCTTGCCCAGAGGCCCCGCCTCTGCCAGTCTGGGCTGCTGGCCAGGAGGAGGTTCGTCCAGAAGAGCTGAGAACCCTGGGGCCTTAACTCCAGGTAGCCTCCCTTTTACAGAAGGGAGCCGGCATAGCAAGGATGCCCAGGGTCATCACAGAGCCTGGTTAGGACCATGCTGGTCTGGGAAGGCCCTCCCGCGACTGTCCGAGACTGACCTGCACGGCGGGACCGGTGAGGAGGCTGGCCACCGTCATTCTGTTCCCCGCCCAGAGCAGGACTTGCCCTGGTGTTTACAGCAGCTTCATTCACAACAGCCCCAAGCTGGCAACAGCCTCTCAACTGGCAAAGGCAGAACCCAAACCAAACCCACGCTCCATCCCAAGCAGGACACCGCCGGGCACACAGCGCGGGCAATGAACCACCGTGGACAATGAGAACAGCGACTGCTTCCGGGGCTGTTTGGGGAGCACTGACTGAGAAGGGACACAAGAGAACCTTCTGGAATGATGAGAATGTTCTATCCCTTGATAGGAGTTTTGGTTACTCAGGTGTACGCATTCATCAAACTTAAAATGAATGCGTTCTTCTCTCCGTTCAACGAGATGCAGCTGAAGCGTTTAGAGAGAGCAGTGCTGACGTCTGCACTTCATTCTGAAATACACAAAAAGTCAAATGGATGGATGGGTGGACGGGGGACGGACATGTGATGAGGCAAACCCGGGAACATGCTAAGCGCAGGATTCACCTGGTGGCGTATGGAGTTCACTCAGCTGTGCTGTAAGTTTGGAAAATTTCGTAATAAAATAGTGGGGAAATTGTGAAGCAAGACACCTGGAACATTCCCTTCTCTCCTCTCCTGCTCTCTTCCCCTGGGGCCCCGCAGTTCCCTGACCTTCTCTCAGTTTCTCAACGGCCAGGCCATTCCCACCTGGGAGCCTTCCCCCAGCTGGGTCCCTTTCCCGGTCACATCCTCAGCCTCCTCCCACACTGGCCAATCTCTGACTGCCCGTCAGCCCAAACGCCCTGTTATCAGGGAAGCTGGTGCCCGCGCAGCAGGAGGCTGGGTCTCCACAGTCCACAGTTCCAGACTCCCTCGCATCCCATTGGTTCCAGGCTGCCTCGAATGCCCTCCTCACGCTTCTCATCATGTCTGGCGATTAAGAGCAGGGTGTGGTTTGTCAGTCTCGCCCTTTAGCCTGAGCTCCGAGGGCCTCCGGCCGTGTTTTCCTGCTCAGAGCTCTAGTGCGAGAGCCTCGCCTGACACAGAAAAGACACACAGCAATCAGTTTTGAACAAACAGATGAGCAAATTACCCTCTCTTTCTGCACCTCACCCCCAAATGCCTCGTGTTTGATCCTACAGGATTGCATGTTAATTTATTAAAACAGCAGCTGTACCCCTGCCACCGGCCTCCTCACCCCACTCTGGGCCCCCACGCGTAGCTTTGTGAATTCACGTCCCTGCCTGTTACTCCTACTATTGAGGTGGGCCCCCCCACACACAGCCCTCTTCATGCCTCAGTTTCCCCAGTGCAGACACTGCACCTGGCAGGTAGCACACGCTCAGAGAAGCTGGGTTAGGTGAATGAACGTCGACTCCCTCATTTGTGGTTAATCACGGTAGACATGCCCAGAACTGGGCACGTGCACGCAGCCTACAGCCTCAAACTCTGCCTTCCAGAGGAAAATGAGAGCCTGAGCACAGATAATGAAGTCACAAAGTAGGGAAGAACACCAGTTTTCAGTGAGTTCCCTTCTCTTCCGTGCTTTGTTACCCAAAATTGATGCCTTTGACTAGATGTCTCTTGAAAAATTAACTGCCATGTAATAAAATCTATTAGAGAATAATTTGAGTTCTCCCACATATAGATTTTTGTAGATACAGAATGTTTTAGAAGAATTATTCTCTTACACATATTTTATTAAAAAGCCAGGTGCTAAACGTCACTCTTCTTAAAACAAAATTACTACCTACAAGGAAATAGCTGTTTTTTTAAAAGGAAGAGAGGGAGAAAAAGCCCTTCCCATCATGCCCTTCTGTGCGCTGTTTGTTAAGTTCTGAGGGGGTAACAGATGACGCATCGGCTAAATGACAAAACCTCAAATATAAAGATTCACTTACGGGTTTCTTTCACAGCAGCCTATGATTTTCTAAATCTATTCAAGGCTTATAGATTTTAGCAATTTGCACACAGCATGCGAGAGCAGAGATGGAGATGTCGTTATCAAGTTTAGAAAAAATAAGGAAGTTGAAGGCAGCATTTTACGCAAAACTTCTCTAAACTTTCAGGATGAACAGAAGTGACAACTTTTAAAGTAATGAACCGCTGGGATGTAACCTCCAGGACTCAAGGGGACTCAGGCTCAGCGTCGACGGGGACCGGCCTGCATGGCAGGCTCCCAGGGAACCCTGCTGTCTCAGCCTCCTGGACCGAGTTCTGTGCAATGAACTGCCATCGAATGGCCATTTTCTTTCTGCCCCTCTGTTTTGTCCGGGCGATTTAGCTCGCCAACTATCTCAGCAACCCAATAGGGAGAGTCTCACTTCACTGGGTTTTTAGGTCCTGCTTCGGGGGAGACTCTGGGGCCCACAGAGAACTGCTGAGCAGGACCTGGGGGGCTGCCTCCCTCCTTCACTGCCGTTGTCTGGATGACCCTGTTCTCCCAGGACTGGGGTGGGGCTGCACTTAGAGGAATGCAAACCGGATCTGCTCTCTTTTTGGAGGGGAGACTCAACCTCATGGGGTGGGAGGGGGAGGTTGTCATGACTCCGGCCTGTGTGTCATCACCCAAGACTGGGCAAGGAGGCAGGCTGACTAGGGCAGTGGGAGAAGAAGGGAGGAGGCGGGGAGGGGAGGCGACAGAGGGGAAGACGGAGGGAAGGAAGGACCCAACCAGACCGGACCTCCAGTCTCTCTGTCACCCAGCTCCGTGGGTGGAGTGGGGATCCACCCTCTGTGTTGCTGCGGGACCATCACATGCAGGGAGGCACGAAGGGGCTCTGCGCTCTTTCATCTGTGCTGGCTGCCTCTGCCATCGCAAATGAGAAGAGATGTGATGGTCATAAGGTTTTAGCCACTGAGGCATTTCCTATGGAAACTCGTCAGCAGTACATTTCCAGCTTTTTCCCAAAAATATTTTCATGAGGCAACAGAGGCAATGACCCGTGGAAGGGAAGATTGCTCTGTAAGAAGAAAAGATTCAGAGCACCGAAAGGTGACTTCTGAATATTATCCAGGAGTAGGGAAATCAGATCTACAAACTGAGCCAGGGGCAGCTTGCCTTGCCAACGACGGGCTCTGGAAGTGTCCACGTGGACTGTGCACTGCTGGTTAGAGTGGGCTTGCATTTGGCTTCTCCTCCAAAACGGTCAAGAGATGGAAAAGCCCATCCTGGTGAACTTCGAGGGAAGTTCCTGAGCTAAAACTAAATGGGTTTGAAAGATTTACCCGAGTCTCAGGGTAAATGTGCAGACTTCATTCAGTCCCATGGGCTCCAGCTTTGTCTCTGCCATGTTCATCTCCCCAGTCAGGGCAGAAATCCAAGCTCTGGATAACCATCTCAGGCTGGCAACCACCAGTACTCAAAGCTGGAAATGATGCTCCATTTCCGTCCATCAGACTTTCCCAGATGCTTTCCTGCCCCACCAGACCCTTTCCTGCCCCACCACACTGGCCACATTCTCAGGCGTAAGTCCGCCCCCACACAGCCTCCAGATGCTTCTCCTAGTTTCTGTGCTTGTGATTGCCATCCACGTTTTGGCTGAAGTGTGGCCTCACAAAGAGGTCTTCTCTGCCACTCAATTTAAAGTAGCACCTCCACCAACTCTCTATCAATCTACCAATATTTAACATTTTTATTGTATACATAGCCTCTCTTGCTTCCTGACATTGTCATTGTATGTTGACATGTTCATTATATGCCTGACCTCCACAGACTGTGAGTGAGCTGCACAAAGACAGGCATCTCATCTGACATTTTCACCATGGTTTCTCCAGTCACAGTGATGCCGGGCACAGAGTAGGCAGCCATCTTCCTGAAAGAGTCCTCCATTAGGAAGACAAAAACTCACCAACAGCAAGACCACTGACATCAACACCACTGCCACCAACATCAGCACCATACCACCAGTACCAACGCTACTGCC
>NC_060278.1:109483277-109486663 GCF_021613505.1 Equus quagga | reverse complement strand
GCCACCAACACCACTAACATCAATACCACCACATCAACATTACCAACACCAACATCACTGCCACCAACATCAACACCAACACTAACAACACAACCCCACCACCATCAACCCCACCACCACCACTGCTAGTAACACCACGACCACCATCACCACCATTGCCACCAACACCGCTACCACCAACTTCAACACCACCAACAAGATAAACACCACAGACATCAACACTACTGCCACCAACACTAACAATACCAACACCACCAACATCAACATCAACCCCAACACCACCACCACCACCAGCAATGCCACCAACATCAACACCACCACCAACATCAACATTACCAATATCACACCACCAACACCAACACCACAGTCACCAACACTAATAACACCTACAGCAACATCAACACCAACACCACTACCACCACTGCCAGCAACATTAGCACCACCACCATCAACACCAGGAATATCAACACCACCAATGCCACCAATACCAACACCACTAATACCACCATAACCAACACCAATCCCAACAATATCAACACGACCAGCAAAACAGAGGACATATGCACATGGTGTCAAAATAGCAGAGAAAAAATGGCACGCTTGTGTTTAAATTCCCCCACGGGGAGTTTTTTCTCTATTCTTCAAGACTGAGCACAGGTTTTATTCATCTTTAATATTCCATCCACTATATAAACTGAACAGGACACAGAATCACAGATATTCTGTATCGTCCCTCTTTTTTCCCTTTTCTGCTTTTCCTCAGCCCTTGATGGTGGTTTACAGCACCTCGATCACACACATGCTGCTCAGAACACCTGTCATGCAGAGGTTTGGGGCAGGAGCTCTGGACGGTCCACCTTGATGTGCGAGCGATGAACATAGGAATCAAATTTATGGCGCAACAGTAACCCATACCCTGCCGAGCGTGCTGGATCTGAGCTGCCACGGTCCAATTCGTCACATAGAAAACTCTCCTGAAAACTGATGTGTTACTTCTAGGCTTATCCACAAGATGCACACACTCATGATTGGAAAACTCAGGGTAAAAATGCTTTGAGGGACCAGGCAGTTGTTTATTTCATGTGCAATATGTTGTACTGCAATGGAGTCAGCAATAAAACTATACGTTATTCTTCTAAAGGCGTTTCATTCCCAAGGATTGAGGCAGCAGAGGCTTGGTAAACACTTACCCCGTGCAGGGAAGGATTTCTGACATGTCAATTATATCTTGAGTGTGACCACACAAATCTTACAGCAATTGCCCATTGTCAGGCAACTAAAGTCCATCAACCATCCTCGTTAGCACTGTGATTATCCTGAATGCCATTTTATATTTCTGTAACAGTTCAGGGGGTATTTAAGATCCTTACATTGGATTTGTCGCATGACCGTTATGTAGCCAGGTGCTGTAGACATGAGGGGTCCCCACTTAGTCAAAGAGTACCTGAGAGGGTGACCTCAATATTGCAAATGTAAACATATGTAGACTCATTAAACAGGTGTAGGAACAATATCAAAAAAGTTGTTGAAAATAAATATAGCAGAGTTTTCACTGTGCTTATCTCTGGGTGATGAGCACATCCAGCCCAAACTGCTCCTTCGAGAGCAGACAGCTCAGTCCCCGCCAGCCCTGTGTTCTTCCTCTGACGAGCCACGAACTTCCCCCTGAAGACTTGTCTCCCAGAACATACTGTCCTCTGATGTTGCCTGGCTTGGCGCTCCTGAAGTGTCATCATAAGTGAACTACATTAGACACACCTCGCACACGGAGAGGACACTCAAGAGAAGGGTGACAGCAAGTCTGTCACTCCTTATAAGAATGGGGCAGAGGAGAGTCACCTGAGCCCCAGTTAAATTGGGCATTGCGTTGGTGCCCGTTCCACCTGGCTGCAGGCATGGCGTGTGAGCTCGGGCACCAAATCCTGTGTACAACGTGACAGGAAAAGGAACCTTTACAGGAGAAGCACAGAGAACCTGCTACAAGGTAATGTCCACTTTAGTGACCTACTAAGATGAAACCCCAGCCATCCTCATTCTTTGTTAAAACTGCTACAGTTACAGAATGGCAGCAGCCCCCAACAGAGCAGCAGCGCTTGAGAACTTCATGGACACCAAGTGCACCCCCGGGGGCTCTCCATCTGGAACCAAGGAACTTGAGCCCCGTGCTGGTCACCTCACCCTCCTACCACATTTCCTTTTTCCATTAAACAGTTGTATTCAGGCCTCATAAATACGCCTCGATGAAATCAAGTTACAGCCGGGCTTTGTGGGACCGTCTGTGAGGACTTCCCTCCGCTCCCAGGAAGAGGCCACTTTGGAGATGCTTCCATGGCAGGAACTGACGCTGAACTGCTCCTTCTAACGGGAGGACTCAACTGGGACAGGAGGAAAAGAGGGTCCACCACTGGGCAGTGTTGCCTGGGGCCAGGTCACTGCACTGAACCAACTAGACAGGGGGGTCCCAAGTCTCCCCCCACCGGCCTCCTCTCTCTCTGCCGCCTGCCACTTGGATCCAAGAGAATACTGGAATGATTCCACCATCTTCCAGCTTCCTGCCTGCACCAAAGTCTAGACTCTAAGGGGAAGGCAGCTGGTGCTGTCCCAATCCAGCCTCAGGGGTAACGAAGTGGTTACTCTGATCCCCACTGGGCTCCTGTATCTTAGCAGTGGCTGGAAACTACAGAAGGTGATCCTTTGATACACGAGCATCCCTCAGACTTCAACATGACCATCCTGGGTCTCAGGGCAGCTCCATGAGAGGGGAGACCACTTCGCCCCTACACCCAGGGCACTCAGATGTCTCTGGAGTCACAGCCTATATCTGCTTTCTCACGTACCTATCCATCCCTCTCTTCCTCCCTCGATCTGTCTTATTTTGGGATACATCAAAGTAAGCTACAGACATCAGACAATTCACCCCCGGACGTGTCATCATGCATGTCATTAACGAGAGCTCAATATTCATTTATGGATTTTTCCTTTTGATGTAAAATGTACAGAGTAAAATGGAAAAGTCTTAGGTGTGACAAAGGCAGAGCCCTGTAAGTCAGTCCTTCTCTAGACAGTGAACATTGCCATTACCCCAGAAAGTCCCCTCACCTCCCACTCCCACTGCCACCTCTGCCAGAGGCAAACACCATGATGATTCTTTCAAACCATCAATTAGTTTGGCTTCTGCTAGAATGTCATATAAATGGAATGGTGCACAAGTGCCGTATTGTGTGAGCCTTGCTTCCTTCACGTGCATTTAGGATTCACCCATGCTGCTGTGTCAGCAGTGTGCTCCTTCTCATAACTGACAGATCCCACTGCGCGGATACACGGACAGACCCCACTGCGTGGACACACTGACAGACCCCACTGCGCGGACACACTGACAGACCCCA
>NC_060278.1:109457316-109483267 GCF_021613505.1 Equus quagga | reverse complement strand
CTGCGCGGACACACTGACAGACCCCACTGCGCGGACACACTGACAGATCCCACTGCACGGACACACTGACAGATCCTTCTGCATGGACATGCCTGCTTATTGTCGGTCACCTGGGCTGTTTCCAGTTTGGCCTCTTGTGAATAAAGCCGCTGTGAACACGGTGGTACCAGCCTCTCATTTCCCTTAGATGAGATGTGGGAGGGGAAACACTGAGCCAAAGGGTGGGCGTAGGTTCGATTTTCTTTTTTGAAAATAAATGATATAACTGTTGTTAACCAGGAAATTGTCAGTTAAAATGGCAGTTCCCAAACTTGGTCCATCATCACAATCGAAGATTTAAAAAAAAAAAACCGATTCCTGGGCCCTCAACCTACTGACTTGGGATCTTCCTGGGAGGGGCACAGGGAGCCATATTTTTCAGAAGTTTCCCTCAAGTAATGCTGATGAAGGACCAGCTTTGGAGACCACCGTCCATCTAGCCAGGGCTGGATTCTCATCTGTGACCAGTCGGATTGCGTTTAAAAAGCAAGTCCCTCAACACTCTGCATCAGGAAGCATTTACCTGCAGGTTGAGAGTCATGGCAACACCACTCCCTGGACTGCTGGGAAGACGAAACAGCTTAACACGTGCACAGCGCGCACAGCCTGAGGCATGAAGCACAGAACGCACATCAGCCATTATTACCAGAACCAGCCGATCGGGTGGATCAACCCTGGTGGAGAGTTCAGCTCTACCGTGGCTGTGACTGCTGGCAATTGGCACTCAGCCCTTGGGAACGGGGAGGGACAAGTCAGGTTTAGTTCCAAGTTTAATGCTACTTTGTCACAACTTTATTTATTAAACAAGTAGTCAGCGTGCTGTGCCTGGATCCTACCGTGGGTCTGTCTACACTGGTGGGAGATGCTGGGAGCTCCACAGAGTCATGGCCGGGAAGCAATGGAGACTCGCAAGGGGGCAGACCTACAGCAGGCAAAGCACATTCCTCAGCGTCCCTGCAGAGAGGTGGCCCGTGATAGTGAGGCTGGGAGGAGAGCGACAAGAACGTGATGCCCAGAGCCTCCAAACAAAGATCTGGGAACCCCTACAACTCAGTTACGTCTTCGAGATATCAATGGACGAGTCCCAAGGTAACACATCAGGGAACGAAGTGAAGAAAGGCATCATTTTTCCAAACTGATGGATGAATTAAAAAAATAAACTTGACAGGTATGTCCTGTCTTTGTATCCTTAAACATGACAAACGCTTCCAGGTAGCGCTGGTCCGAGGACACCCTGCGAAAAGCAAGATCCACGGCAAACACTTAGTGAGCACCTGCGGACTCTCACCGTCTTCCAGAGACGCTCGAGGAGCAGAGGACAGCCTCTGAGAGCAGCAGAATGGCCTCCAGTTTCTACAGATGGCACCAGAAACGCTTCCAGCCACACAACGTGGGAGACTGAGGGACAGGGCCACCAAACGTGACACCGCAACCCAGCTTCTCTCACTGCGGTCTCTCCTCACTCGACACTCCTGCCACGAGCCGGGCCCTGTGACATGTTTTACGGAGTATGTGCTCCTTGTACTTTAGAACTTATCCTACAATTTAAAATCAATCTGCCCAGGACAAATGCTACCACAAGTGTAAGTCACTCCAGCGGAGACCGTCGTACAGCACTCACCGCTGTGGGACGTCTTTCAGCCAAAGATACCTAGAGGGATCATTCCCGGGGGACCTGTGTGAACTCCACACGTCTGTTTATAGAGGCGCTCGGCAAATGAGTTCATTTGGAGGACTCTTTTAAGAAATTAGAAGCAGCTCCGTTCCATTAAGAAAGGGTGAACTCCGTGATGGCTGCTTGTTACACTCACTCCCCTGCTCTTTGCAGGAGGTCTGAGTGGTGAACTGTGCGGAAGGGAGCAGGTGTCCAGCCATTTCTCGAACAAGCCCAGTCACTCTTGCCGAGGCTGGGTGAAGACCAGTGGTGACATTGTGGAATCTGGGAGGAAAAGCAGCTCCAGACGATTGCCTTTGCCTGAACTCACACTCCCTTCTTTCCCCATGGAATCGTTGACTGAACCGCATCCTTTTGACTCTGGCGGTAGAGAACAGATGTAGAGACACTCATGGTGGCCTGAAGACTTAAGGACACTCGGATGCTCCTCCTGGGAAAAGCTGCCCTCAGCTCGTAATTCTTAAGCCCACACAGAGCTGTAGGTACACACGCAGACTGTTTCCATGCAAGAGGCCCTGCCATTTTGAACCCCACACAGTTACAGAGCACACTGGCACGTTGACGAGTCCTCGCGGCTGAGCTTGGCGGCTGGGAGACCCAGATGTTGGGCTGTGATAGATGCTGTTTGAGGAGTCAAGTTTCGAGTTAGATTTCTGGCTGGAAAATCGATAGGCTGCTACACATGAACCTGCTGAGGGGCTGCCTGGTCAGCTTGCATTTTTCCTCTCAGGCTTCTTCTGGGAGGAACAGTCAAAGAGCAAAGAATCAGAAAACACCACGGTTCAAGTGCTTTAAGGGGCAAGTTGAGATGCACACTCTTTGCGGCTGTTTCCTTAAGATTTTGCTCCCACTTATTTGGAGCCTCCCATTCCACCCCCTTGGTGCTGACCCCAGCTGTGGGCACTGACCCATCGTACCTCAGTGCTCCCCAACCTGACAAGGGGCTGCGGGGCTGCTGTGCAACGATGCCTGTTTACATGGCTATGCAAGTTCCTGGGTGTATCAAGTCCACAGCATGACAGGGGGTGGAGGATGGAGCAAAAAAAATGCAGCCGAGTCAGACATTTTGCCTTTAGTTGAGTTTCTTTTGTGTGTTTTATGGATTTTTCTGGTTCATAATATCTCAGAAATTTAAAAAATCATTGCTCATCCATAGAGGTAATATGTTGTCTCCTCATTTGTAAGATGGTACATCCTGGCTTCCTGGCACCCCAAATCCACAAAGATAATGATTTTAGGGACTGAGCTGTTGCATTCATTGGTTTGTAGGTCTTGACTCAGAGGAGCGCGGTTGGTAGAGGAGAGCGTGTTGATTTAGCGTCGATTCCCTCTGAGTGAGGGAGAACCAAGAGGAACAGGGGGCCCAGGTCAGAGAGTGAAGCAATTCCGTGTCTGCTCCCAGTAGCGAGGGCCACAGGGGCTGGATGCCGAGTGGAACCCACACGTGGCACATGGTGGGAGAAACGGGATCCAACCTTGGGCACTGAGGCACAGACTGCTCCCTGGCCATCAAGATGGGCAGTGGTGCCCAGCCAGTGCTAATCCATTCTACGGTCACCCTGCCCTTTGCAAAAGGCAAGAGCATCCTTGATCATCGCCACGAAGAAGCTTCACTAAGGCCGTGAAGTGGTCAATGAGCTCTCCTGCTGGCTGCCACCTTGCACATCCGGGCTCACAGTGGGACCGCCTCTGGCAGCCTGTCACGGAGATCTCTCCCCCAGCTGTGGCTGCTCCTTGGAGTCTGAGGTTGGTCTCCTCCAGCTGTGCATTCCCTGGACCTAACCCCGTCCCTGGCAGAGGGGACGGGCTCAGGGCACACTGAGATCCATACATGATTGGATCCATAAGTCTACGGCAGGACTGGTGTGGTGACCTGCAATATCCTTTGCAAAGATGCTTTCATAACGTGGATTTCTGGGAGAGGGTGCCGTGCTATGGTCCATGAGAGCCACTCCAGATCCAGCCAAAGAGGAAAAGCGTTGGAGAACGAAGTAAAAGAGCTGGGCAGGTTTCCCCATCACCTTATAATTCTATTTAAAACGTAAATTGAATACAATTCTCTATCCAGGAGATCTTTAGAAGCTCGGGGTTGCCAACCACATCCCACAATGAAACAGGGGTGCTGACTTCAATTGTGAGGAACCCGAGTCCTTTGCCAAAATCATCAAAATGAAGTGCAGTGTGCCAACTCACTCATGAAATGAAACCGCCCACTGGAAAGGGATGAAATTTGTATTTCTTAGCAGGGAACTGGTCTACCATGCTAATTTTTTCGTACTAAATTCATAGGTGCAGCCCAACAGTCTTTTCTTCTTCGCCCCAGGAGAAAGCTTGACAGCTTTACACTCTGATCCTATCAGATCTGCTCTGAAAATAGATGAGATAAAACACCCACAAGGAGGCGGGGTGGGGTAGCAATGACACGGGTTCAAATCCTGGCTGTGCTACTCGGCAAGTCAGTTAACCTCTCTGTGCTTCAGCTCAGCGAGGTCATAAGAGTTCCTCCCCCACTGGCTGGTCTCAAGGATCTGAGGAGAATAGACATGACACCTTCCCAGGGCACCCACCAGGGTGGGAGGGTGCAGCGAAAGCAGGCCATCTGAAGGACGGCAGTTCAAGTGATCATGGACCAGCCTCGTGCAAAGCCAGGTCTAGCGCTCAGGCCGCTTATCACCTGGTCACCGCGACAAAGGGACCAAAGTCAGAGGCTGCTCAGCATCTGAGGTGGGAAACGAGCAGAGGATACCTGGTGACAAAGAGGTGAGCAGCTGGGACAAACGATGGCAGAACTCTCACCCAACGTGGACGTTCAGAGTATGAGCGTCTAGAGGAACAAATACGCCGAGCAGCGCGGCCTTCCAGGGCCTCGCGGAGGCGGTGGGAGGGGAAGCGCGTCTTCAAGAGAGGGCAGAATCTCAGGAGAGGTAAGAGTGCAGTTTCAAGATGGGGAGGGCAAGGCGAAGGTTGTGTTTAGGAAGATGTGTCTACAGCCGAGAAGGACAAAAGGCCAAGAGCAGGTCTGGAATGAGCAGGAGGCCAGGAGAGGGAAGTGGTTGAAAGCGGCCGGCCATGACCAGGGCATCGGAAAGACGGGCGAGGACCTACAAAGGAAGGGTAGAACTAGGGTGTGGCTGCCTCCATCAGCTTAGGCCGCTCAGCCAGAGACCCATAAATCTGCGGGTCAGCAATTTGGACCAAGCTCATCTGGACGATTGCTCAGCAAGCCTTGCCTGGGGTCACCTAGAAGCCGCCAGGCCTCTGGCTGCTCGGTGGTGTGTCTGTCAGTAGGCCGTTGGTGGAGCGCCGTGGTTCTCCTTCATGAGCCCTCTCCACCAGGGAGAACCCTGTCACATCCTGGTCTTGGGTTCGAATCACGGTCAACGAGGGCCAGCCCAGCGCCCAGGTGGGGCCCATGCCTCGGCTCACAGCACGTTAGCTACATCCCATTGGCTAAAGCAGGTCCCCTGGCCAAGCCCATCCCTTGGCGGGAGGAGCGCCAACGTCGCACTCAAGGGTGTGCATAGGGTGGGGAGAGTTCTTGCAGGGTCTCTGCAAGCAATCAGCAAGACGGGGGCAGGGGTAAAGAGAGGCGTCGACAGTGCCCATGGTTCTGAGCCTGGGTGATTCAAATAGAACGGTTTTGTAGGAAAGCCATGAACACAGTTCAAACTGCCTTCAGCTAAGGTGTTGAAGGGGGCGTAGTTATGTCTGGGAATAATCCTCCCTTCAGGTACAGGTGGATCCAGGAGCTCAAACTATTGAATCAGAGATCAAGCTCTCACTCGTCCCTTCTCGGCTCTGCCTTCCTCTGTCTTAGCTTCACTCCAAGTAGCCTCTTGACCCGGCTGGCCCCCAGCAGCTCGGGGCTCAGTGGGTCCAGAGGAAAGGTGGCTTCAGTCTCCCAAACGTTGGCGCGTGGTAGAAGGACGGAATATTTGGATCAGCTCAGTGTGGTGGTGAAGAGGCCGACAGACTGGCTCTGGATCCTGGCTCCAGCATTCCCTGTCTAAGCCCCATGCCTCGGTTTCCTCACCTGTAAAATGGGGATGATGATGGCATGACGTACCTCATGGGGTGGCCACAGGGAGGTGTCTGGCATGGGGTAAGCGCTGTATTGGTGGCTGCTACTGCTGGTGGTGCCCTCACACAAACCACGTGGGCTATGGCCCTTCTCCACATGGATGGAGAGCTGTGGTCTGAGTGACGAGCACACGACTGTCTGGTCCTGGGTCACATGACACGCCTCCCCGCCCCAGCATCCAAGCACATTGAGGGGAGTCAGCTAAGCAACATCGAGGCCCTGTTAGCAGAAGGAGGGGGGGAACTAGAGGGAGGGAAAAGCAAGCTGTGCCCACTAAACCTACTGTGGGCAGAGCTGGGGGCCCCGGGAGAGACACCAGCCATGGCACCCCTCTTGCCACCAGAATGCACTAAAGTTGCTCTCGCTGAGATCTGTGCAGTCAAATGGACCCACTGCTTTCACGAGCATCTCCTTATGAACAAAAGAAATGCAAACTGGGGACACACACAGGCAAATATTTTGAGAAGTGTTGCTACCAGTGCATTTCAGCATCATTCTGCTGCCAGGTCTCTGATGACACCTGGCATTTTCAGGGCCCTACAAAACCATTCCTCTGTTAGTCTGCGCATTGCAGAAAACGTGGCAAGCAGAGGGAACATAAGCAACTGAAATGAGTAGGAGCGACGGGGCCAAGGGAAAGCAGAATTCCAGAGTCCCGGCTCTCAAAAGCAACAGGGCACATTTTCCTGAAAAACGAAGCTGCAGACCTTTTGTTCGGGACTGACTAGATGGATCTTGAGAGGGAGAAGGGAGAGAGAAAATGATCATAGGAGAGAAACAGAAAGTCGGGGGTATGTATGAAACTGAAAAAAATCATACAGGGATGTTTCATAGGCAAAAATTTATGAGCATTTTACTATATTTGAAAACCATTTGCTCAAGCAGTTTGGTTCCTGGAAAAAAAACCTCATATATTTTGATGCTCTCTTTTATACACAGAAATGCACAAAGAGCTAGCATGAGAGCCAAACCACAACTTCTTTTAAATTGTTATTGCATTTTTAACACCAAATTCGTCCTCTAGCTGTGTTCGTGCTGCAGCCAGCACATTTCAGCTCAGACCTGTGCTTCAGAAAGGAGACACACTCTATGGGATGATGTGATTTTTTGCTTACTCGAGGCCTGCACACCGTCTAAAGAAATTTCTACTGTATGTATCTGGAACAAATGGTTGAAAAGAACATAATCGTAAATTCACCTATATAAGCACAGATGACAGAGGGATTTAAAGGGATGCGTTCTTTAGACATGATGAGAGAAATAAACCCCGGGGAAACAACAACAGCCACGTGGCCACGCTGTAATAGTGCGATTTTATTGTACGACCCTTCGTGGTTTTCAGAGCACTTTCACAGAAAGTGTAGAGTAATGGTTTTCAACCTTGACCCTATTCCTGGACATTTTGGGCCAGGTCACTGCTGTTGGGGGGTCATCCTGGGCACTGAAGGATGCTCGGCAGCACCCCTGGCCTCTACGCACCAGATTCCAGGAGCATCCTGCCCCAAGCTGTGACAACCAAAAGCATCTCCTGACCTTGCCAAGCGTGCCCTGGGGGCAAAATTTTGGTTGAGAAGGACTGGTGTAGAGGAAAAGGCACTCAACTTGCCTCGAGAGACCTAAGCTCTAGACCAAAGATGGTCACTGCCTAGTTGTGTGATCTACGGCAAATTTACTCAAACTGGGCACACTTCAAGTTTGTTCATCTGTAGAAGAGACGGGAAGCCCCCTGCCCCTGCCTCTCACAGAAGTCACCCGAATCAGGCAGAAAAGTCAGTGTGAGCACGCTTCTCGTGAACCGCAGCATCGGTGTTCCATTATCTTTGTCATACGAATCCACGTGGGGGATTAGCCCCAGTGCAGCCAAACAAACTGAGGTTCAGAGAAAGGGCACGTTCTCCTGAAATGCAAACAAGGAGCAGGTGATGAAACTAGACGGTGGAATCTCAGCTCTAGCGTCACGACCTCGAGGAGGAACGAAAAGCCAGCTGGTCAGGTACACATGCTGTTTGTTCCCACGGCACAACCCTGATGCCCACACAGAACGTTCGAGGGGATACCAGCACAGACCAGCTGCCCCCCTGCGCCTGCAAGGCTCTGGCCTCCCCGTGCCTCCTCCTCTGCCCCCTTCACCTTCGCCACCCTGGCACCCAGTGAACCCTGAAGATGAATCATCACAAGGATTTTTTGTTCTTGGGAAGAGTGGGGTGCGGCCCCTCTGAGGATCTTCAGCAGGTTGTTACTGACGCTACATTTGCTCTCAGGGGCAGATGACTTGTCAGGCAATTCGATAGGACCTGGAGTCAGAGTGGTGAAGGAGGCTTCCTGCTGAGATGGGGTAACGGGGCCTGGGCTGACCCATCACCCACCCCGGAGAAAAACTCTAAACAAAATACATGAACTGTGGTGTTCAGACACTGGGCACCAGGGAGCACAGGACAGCAACCCATATAGACAGGAAACACACAAGGGGAGCCCCAGGATGGAGGGAGAACCCAGAAGAGCCCAGGGTCCCCTGGACTGAAGAGATGGAGGTGAGAGTCTGGGAGGGGGAAGGTTTAGAGATAATAAGGCAGAATACGAGAGAGGGAGAGATTGATAGAGAGAAAGAGAGAGAGAGAGAGCTGCAGAGGGTCTCCCTTGGGTCTTCAGCTGAATATGATTGGAGAATGCTGTGAGAAATTACCCTGGTTTGGAGGAACTAACCTGAAAGCATTAGAGAGAACAATGTCTGGAGCTCGCACAGGGCTGGAAATGGTTTGTGTTCTCACCAGCCAGCCTGGACAGGCTTTATAACTCACGGGACATTAAGCAGGTAAGTCAGAAAAAAATTGCCCCTGTAGTGGGACAAACTTAGCCCTGTGTAGATGCTGCTCTAATCCTGCCTAACAAAGCCAAAATGCATGATCCAAAAGGATCAAACGGTTTCCAAGAAACTCACCTGTGTCCTCGAACAACAATCCAGAACATTCACAGGATACGACAATGCCCACACTCACCAGAGCAAATGCACAATATCTGGCATCCAATAAAAAGCACTAGGTCTACAAAGAAGCAGGAAAATATGACCTGCAAAGGGGAGAAAAGCAATCAGTAAAAAAGATCAGAATGAGAGAATGAGTAGTAAAGGGTATTAAAAAGTTATTATAGCTGTATTCCGTATGTTTAAGAAGGTAGAAGAAAGCAGAAGCTTGAAATGCCCCATATCAAACTTCTACAGATGGAGCTACAGTATCTGAGATGAAACACACATTGGATGGGACTAACAGTAGATCAGACACCCCCAAAGAAAAGAAAATACTAAACTTGAAGATGTACCAATAGAAAGTATCCAAAATGGAATATGCAGAAAAAGAGAACTGAAAAGAACCAAGAATCAGTGAGCTGTGGGACAACCTTGAGCAGCCTGTTAACATGCAATTAGAATCCCAAAGGAGATGGGGGCAGGGAAACAAAGTGTTTGAGGAAATAATGACTACAATTTTCCAAATTTGACGAAAACTATAAATCCAAAGATTCAAGATGCTTGATAAGCCCCAAACAAAAGAAACATCAAGAAAACTAGACCAAGGCAGTTTATGATCAAATTGCTTAAAAGCAGTGATAAAGAGAAAATCTTAAAAGCAGCTGGAGTAAGGGGAAAGGCAGAGGGACAAAGATAAGAATGGCAACAGATTTCTTGTCAGAAATGATGGAAGCCAGAAAACTCCGGGGCCATGTTTTTAACATATTGAAAGAAAAAAAACCCTTCAACCTAGAATTCTATACCCAGAAAACATATCTTTTAAAATTGGCAAAATAAAGACGTTCTCAGGCATGCAAAAACTGAAAGAATTCATCACCAGCAGACCCGCCCTCTAAGGAGCATTAAAGGAGATCCTCCAGGCAGAAGGAAATGCCCCCAGGTGAAAGTCTGGATCTACTTGAAGGAATGACAAGCCCCAGAAATGGTGAATAGAAGAGACAGCTTTTCTCATTTTAATCTCTTTAAAATGGTAAATGAAACACATTTATGTCTAAAATGGATTTATCACATTGCAGTGGTTTCTTGTTTCCAAGCCTGCCACATTCTGGTCCTGACCCCTTAACAGAGGAGAGTAATGCATATTCATGTTACAGTCTCAGCACAACATGGTGCTTACACACATCAGGAACTTTAACAGTAAATGCCTGAGGAATTAACATATGCTGGCTGCAGCCACATGCACATGTGGTGGACAATGATAGAAGTCTGTCACACCTGGGTCACCTGCCGGATTGGAACTAGATTCAGCCCTGGGCCCTCATCAATCATATTGTTAGGGACTGAATGTGTGTGTCCCCCAAATGTGCAACTTGAAGCCCTCACCCCCAATATGATGGCATTGGGAGGCTGGCTTTTTGGATGTATTTAGGGTTAGATAAGGTCACGAGCAGGGAGCCCCCATGATGGCATTAGTGTGCTGATAAGAAGACAAAGAGACACCAGAGCTTCCTCTCTCTGCCATGTTAGGACATGGCCATAAGGTGGACACAGCCCTCACCAGGGCCCGAATCTGCCGGACGCAGATCTTGGATTCTAGCCTCTAGAGCTGTGAGAAACACACGTCTGATGTTTAAGGCCCCAGTCTGTGGTATTTTGTTCCAGCAGCCCCAACAAACTGAGACACAACTGAAACTAGATCTTCTCTTGTGGATCCAGATTAGGTCACATTTAAAATATAGGAGAATCCCCATGGCTCCAATGTGTCCACAACTGTCCCCAAACCAGGGACCACTTGGAAACTAGTTTTGAGATAAGCGTGCCTTGCTGGGCTGGTCGTCTAGATTTTTCTGTCCTGGCATAGGCACGGCTCCCGTGTCCCTTCTCCCTCTCGGGTGCACTTCTGCACAAACCCATGCTCCTGGGCCAGCAGGGCACGTGGCCTCTGGAATCCAGCACTTTGGGTAAGTCTTCTCTGTCACCTGGGGTGCCAGTTCCAGTTCCTGAGTGAGAGGCCTTTGTGGCACTCGCAACAGCTATGATCCTGCCAACAGGCTGAAAGAGATGTCACTCCTCATATGATTACAGACAGCTTCAGCTTCTCATCTTACAGAAGCTATATTTACATCTCATAAACTATGTTGGTGTTTTATTTTAAACAACTAAAGCTCTGTGTCTGTGTATAAGATCGGGAGAAAGGAATAGTTTACGAGCCCATGAAACCTTCTGCAGAGCTGAAAGGTGTGGTTTGAGAACACTGTCTTTTACAGCATCCCCAGCTGCAGGGTCCCACACTGTTCAGGAGCGGTCATCCTCCCTCGGGCAGCGGCTCATGGTCTTCTTTATGAGCAGAGGGACGGGAGGCAGGATCGTCGCTGCCAGGAGGGTGGATCTCCTGTAGAACCAAGTTTCCCTTGGAGATTTTTTTATAAGTAGTTTGCCACACATTAATGCAGGGTAACACAGGGACCCCTGAGAAACGACCGAAATCAAATTAAAGAGATGCAGTGTAAACACGCCAACCCATGCAATTCTCTCTCCTAAATTTCACCCCCAAAGCCTTAAACAGGTTCTCAAAGACCAGCTGAGGGTCAATTTGGAAAAGTGCTGCACTTGAAATCCTTTTTTTTTTTTTCAATAGACTATTTTTTAGAGCAGTTCCAGGTTCATGGAAAAATTGAGGAGAAGGTACAGAGGGTTCCTACGTGCCTACTGCCCCCACACGCACGACAGCATCCCCGCCAGAGGGGACGTTTGTTACCATCAATGAACCTACACGGACACACCGTAACACCCAACATCCAGAGTTGACAGAGGGTTTGCTCTTGGTGTTGTACATTCTATGGGTTTGGACAAATGTATAATGACATGTACCCGTCATTATGGGATCACACAGACTCATCTCACTGCCCTAAAAATCCCCCGGGCTCCACCTCTCCATCCCTCCCCCACCAACCTGCAACCGCTGATCTTTTTACTGTCTTCATAGTTTTGCCTTTTCCAGAATGTCATGTAGATGGAATCATACAATGTGTAGCCTTTCAGACTGGCTTCTTTCACTTAGTAATGTGCATTTAAGATTCCTCCATGTCTTTTCATGGCTTGAGAGCTCATTTCTTTTTAATGCTGAATAATGTTCCACTATCTGGATGGACCGCGGTTTATTTATCCATTCACTTACTGAAGGACACCCAAAGGTTGCTCCCAAGTTCTGGCGATTATGAATAAGGCTGCTATGAACATCCACATTCAGGTTTTTGCGTGGGTACCAGTTTTCCACTCCTCTGGGTAAATATCAAGGTATGTGGCTGCTGGAGATCCTGTTTTTATATTAGAAACTGTTTCTCAATTGAAGAGCATTCAATGTAACTATCGTCCAAACGCACCCCTCCAGCGTCTTTCGTGCCGAGGGCGGTGAGAAGAGAAAGAACAGAGCTGAATGTCGCGTTGTCCGGTAGAAACTTCCGCAGTGAAGGAACATTCTGCACCTGTCCTGTCCGATGAAGTAGCCACTAGCCTCAGGTGGGTGAGAAGCACTTGAAACGTGGCTAATGTGACCGAGGGACTGACCGTTTCATTGTGTTTTAATTTCAACTTAAACAGCTGCCCGTGGCTGTGGCCTCCCTGTTGGGCAGAGCAGGTCTAGGGACTGAGATGGGCTCCGGGGGGGTCAAGGTCTCACCGGGTGTAAGGTATGGGTTCTCTCACCAACTTGGTTCCTCCCTCCTGAGCACCTTGACCATCACGCCGTCCCTCCTTCCATCGTCCACCAGCCTCAAGACACAGTGGATCTTTCCCGCTCTCTGAAGCACCTTCCTAATCTCGTCCATCTTCGAGGATGCTGTCCTTGACCTGTGCTCACTCCTCCAGGGGCCCAGAGTCTTCACTTCTGCTGCTTCTCAGGCACAGGTCTTGCCGTCTTGCAAACATCTGTTCCTGACACAGCTGCCCCCCAACCTCCATCGTATCTCCTACTCCTCACAGCAAGTTTCGAGCACGTGCTTTCTCTCACTTCCCACCCTCAACCCCACGGAACCTGGCCCATGTCCCCACCATCACGATCAAACTACTTTGACAAAATATGGGCAGAGCTTCTTACTGCCCATTTGTACTATATCCGCCTGTCGTCCTGTGGCCCTATCTCTGTCCTCTCTTACCCTGGACAGTACTGCAAGGAGCCGACACCCCTCCAAGCGCTTCCCAGACCGCCTGCCAACAAGATCCGGCCAGTGGGAGGTGCTGTGGGAGGCGGCAGCCAGGGCACCTCTCCCCATCTCTCGCCTTGCCGTGCTTCCCACAGTGCCAGCTTGTCCTGTGGCCCCTGCAGGCTGCCCCCCTCTGGGCCCTGTCCTCCAGCTGATAACGGGAGCATCCTCCTGCCTCCCCTCACGTCCTGTAGCCTCCCTGCTCCCCCTGGCACTTCTCGGGTCTTCTAACCCCTGAATCCAGATGCTGCACCAGACTCCTTCTAAGGAAGCCTCAGGGGTGGTTCTGTTCTCTGGACTGGACTCAGCTCAGGACCCCGTCTTTGTGGCCCTGACCATGACCCTGCCAGTGTCCCAGTGCAGTCCTGACCCTGTCCTCACTGCATCCCTTCAACCACAGTCTGGGATATTGTTTTGTTTCAGAAGAGCTTCCAAATAGACACAATAGTTTGAAATTCATCGGTGGGTCTCACCCAGCCTGATACTTAATTGCAGATCCCCTTCCCGCACGGAGCCCAAAGGGCAGCGTCCCAGCAGAGCTGGTGCCGGGTGGCGGCGGGCATCCCCCTCACCGCCTGTGTCTCAGTGGCCGGGGCACTTTACCTCCGAGCCTCAGTTTCCCCAGCTATGAAATGGGGACGGCAACAGAACCTACCCCACAGCATTGCCGTGAGGATTCAATCTGTATGTGTATTAATTTGTATAAACGCACACATGTGCTATATTTCTGTATTTAGAAAAAATATATGCACATGTGTATGCTTAGAACACACACACACTTCAAGACCAGTCTGGCAGGCAGTGAATGTTCTATAAGTGTTGACTTTGACTTCTGTCTTCCCAAGGACAGGAACCAGGATTCATACCTCCCCATTATCCCGGGACTTTTCTTATTTCAGGGATCAACATATGACTGAAATTATCAAAACCTTTGTGGAAGAAGAACTCAAAGAAATTCCAACAAAATGTTAAAACTTGAGTCAAAATTATATCTAATGTGAAAATTGTGGGGTTGCTCTTTAACTCGGATCAATATTCCAGCAGAGAACCATCAAGTTTCCTCATTCACCAGTTAGGCCTGTACCTTCAGTGTGACCAGCGTTATTGTTCTAGTGCTGACAACGTGCAGATCCCATCTGCCATTGAAGGGCTGCATTGCCTGGACCATGTTCGGATCCTATGGCTCACTCTGGTGTTTCCTGGAGTCAGAATTCTGTCTTTGGCACAACACTCGTAGGCAGAAGCAAAATATTATTGCCAAAGGAAGATTTCTTGCAAAATTAGGACACCAACACACTGCAAATTTTTCTCACAAGTGCTGTTCATTTGTAGCCCATGATAAAACAGCAATTGCCGAAACACATCTAGATGCCCTAACAGCAGGGGTGAGGTCTCTCATGGGGCACGGAGCTGGGTCTCAGCCCTCTCAGAGCCCCCAGCTGTGGGGGTGGGAGAGAGACACACACGCACAATCCCACAGGCATGAAAATGAAGGAGAGAGCCTGGGGGCAGGGCCCGTGAGGGCTCCAATTCAGAACACCAGCGTTTCTGGGCAAAGATCTTTTGGTGGAACAGAATTTCAGATCCGGGCATTTGAAGGCAACTGAGTCGGAAAGAGCTGGGGGTGGGGCAGAGGACACTTCTAAAGCCCATCCCTGTGGTTCGGCTGAGCTTTCCCTCCAGATGTGATGTCGGCAGACACACCACATTCTCACTAGTGCTTTTCAGTACCCTGCTCAGAGCAATTGGGGGAAGAGCGGCCATGCAATATCTGACTTCACGGCTCACATCCCCTTTGTGCAGGGAATTTCCTAGCAGTTCACACACTGCAGACTTCTCCAATAAGACGCCCTGCTAATTACACAGGGATTGCTCTCTCCAAAAGTCATCACCATCAAGTGAACAGGAAGATGCCGCTCCAGCGTTACCTGCCTTGGGTGTTTTCGATGTTTTCAGAATACTGGAAATAAATGATATTAGGAAGCAGGTTTCTAAAATGGCAATGAAAACCCTAAGTTTACAAGCAAACCCTGCAGCTTGCACTCCAATATAACGTTCTAAAATGCTCAATAATGCTGTAAACTCTCATCTGAGGCAGAAACAGCAGACGGCTCTGGAGTATTTGCTGGTAGCATCTGCCACAGCAGGAATTTTCTTAATAGAACATATAAAAATGCCCCAGGCAGTATCAGAAAAAGTAAAAAGAAAAAAAAAAAAAAAGAAAGGATGTTTCCAGAAAAAAGGATGTTGAAAGCAATCATAATTATGTCTTAAAGAGAAGGTTTGATTGCTTCACCCAAGTCATCCAGGGCACAGTGATTATAAAACTCATCTGTCTTCCTGTCTTAGGTAAGAGGAGCCTTCTTAATAATCTAAAAAATATTGCAGCGTCTCTCCCAACTGTGTGAATCAATGATATTTACACCCTGGAGGTGTTGCGTTTCTTTTGTACCAGGAACACCAATAATAATGTACTATTCCATCACAAAAGAACATCTCACCCAGCGGGTGTTTTCTAAAGACCCAGAAAGTGGAGGAAGTTTAAAACTCATCCTCTGTGACCCTCAACAAGACAGCCCGATCTTCACCGAGAAGCACGGTGGTTGGGTGCTCCGCAGTGCTTTCTATAGCAGAAGCCAGAGGAAGGAATGCAGCAACATGAGCTGGTGTGCAGAGAAACAGGCGAGAAAAAAACGACAGCAGAACGTAGTTATACATTCAGCGCTGATCAGCAGATCAACGCCCTCTCTTCCCTGACATGGATACAAAAAGAGGTGTGTGTGTGTGTGTGTGTGCGCGCGCGCGCGCATGTTAGCCATTCTGCGCTCATCGCCTTATTAAAGTTGCTTTAACAAAATCATACAGACACGGTGGACTCTTTTCCCCACAAAGTATTTTATTATAAGTGCAGAGAACCGAGAACTATAAGCAATCTGCTAAATGAACCAGAAATTCAACTTTCTGCTTATGAGTTAAGTTATGGCGCCTATTGCTTAAAATGTGAGCTTCGAAGATAGTTTTTTTCTGGAGATAAAGAACTTAACGTTGGAGAAAACAACATGCTGTCTGAAACAAGACAAGGAGACACAAGATTCTTCACAGGACGGGCTTGCAAGCTCTCTGGCCACAGCACTCAGACATGGGGCACAGCCAAGTGTGCACAGCAGACTCCTATAGACTCCACACAGCCCGTTGCTAAATATCCAGAAAACTTGTCAGCCTGTTGTTAAACACAGCTGCCAGTAAAAATTAAGTTGTACAAATTCACAATTAATACGTTACATTGAAAACAGAGGTAATGAATACTCAAAATTTCTCACTTCCTAATTATTTTACTGCTTTCTACTAATATCCATGCTATTAAGGTTATTTAGGGCTATTATGTCCAAAGGCAGAAACACCATACGATGACGTGCTATTGTCATCTCTTCCCAATTCCACGTTCAATGATGTCACACTGTAGCTTGAAACAGACCACAGGACTACACCCCAGTAATCACAAATGCTACGAATTAGGACTCTGCTCTCTCCTCTCCTGTCCTCTGAGATCAGGGCCTGTTGTCACCCATGTATCAGCACACTGCTGGGTACAGCTCACCAATTTTATATCATACTTTTTAATTGTAAGAGCATTAAGTAAAAACAAAGTTTCACCACGTAACCCAATTTTATGGGGAACTAGTTAAGCCCCTTTTCTAGCAAAAGGGGAATAGACGATTCGTGTTTGAACACATAGCAGACGTATTCAATTCCACTTACCAGGAAAATACAAGCCAATGGCATCGTTTGCTGAAGAAATTCATCAATAAGTGCAGACTTAGAACGACCCACAATGAACTGTCTGAACGACACTAGGTCCTGGGAAGGGGCAAAAGTCACGACTACAAAGGATTCAAACTGAGTTCTGACAGTCAAGCTGTGTAGTGAGGAGGTGCCCTTACTAAAGGAGAGGGCTGGCCTGGGCCCAAGGCCCTGGGAGGTGACCTCTAAGCCCTTGGGATATCCGGCCCTACAGGAGCATCCTTCTTCGCCTGGGCACCTTGCGCCAGCCAGAGAGCAACAAGGGGGTGTGGGGTGGGGGCTTTGGGTCACATGCTATCTGTGGACTACCAGAGGGCTGGAGACTGAGCTCAGCCCCGTGGGTGATCAATTGTGTCTCCTTGATGGAGCCCACATGACCACTCTGGACACGTGAGGGAGCCGCCCTCGCTGGCAGTATTCCACCCGTGTCATCACACATCGATGCTGGAACAGCGCTGTCCTGCCTCACAGGGAGAGGACACTGGAAGCCACCCCCGGTACCCTCCTGGACCCCATGCCTGAGTCTCTTCCACTGACCGAGTTTAACCTGTGTCCTTTTGCTGTAAGAAACCATAACCATCAGCATAACGGGTTTTAGTGAGTTCTATGAGTCCTTCTAGCAAATTATTAAATCTGAGGGCAGTCCTGGGGAGCCCTGAACTCTGAGAGGGCGGTCTTGTGGACTGCCCCCCCTGACCTTGTAGCCATCTCACTCTGCACAAAACATAAATGTAACTGCTACGGGGCAGCCTTTGCTGGAGGAGAATCACAGAATTCACACGGACCACAAGGCTCTCTGTGGGGTTACGAAGCCAGGGACCTGAGGGTCACTGTAAATATTTAATAAGAACAGGCTTACTCTCCGACCTCGTTCCCAACACAGACACATTGTTAACGTGTTAATTTGCTGTTTTCTTGTTTAACCTGAGGGGTGACTCAAGGGTCACAAGGATTTATAAGCTTGTTTTGGAGAAGAGAAAGAATGCCTTCAAGGATTTTACCATCACCAGATAACCAGCCCCCAGCTGCCACTGATGCCCAGAAGTCTGCTTGCCCAGGGGCTTATCTGGAGCAAGAGAAACACAGATTTCCCCCTACTTTCTCCAGAACTCCTCCTCCCACCCCCCTTAGCTCTCTAAAACCCCCTACTTTCTTCTTTTGTGAAGGTGGATTTGAGAAAATCTATCCTCCTCTTTCTTGTTTTGGCCAATTCCAATAAACCTTTCTCCATCTCTAAGCACTGGCGTCTCAGTGACTTACTGCGCATCCATTGGGCACACGAACTGGGGATTCAGAGCTTTGGCATCAGTCACAGTACGTAGGATCGTCACTGGTGGCCCAGACAGTGAGGGCAAGGGTGGGATTTATAATCCCATTCTTATCACATTCAAGACTCAGGTTGTGGAGAATTGGCCAGAGTCCCAAAAAGAATTAAAAGTGTTGAGAATCAAGAGCGTATAATGTAAGATTTCAAAAAGAACCAACCAAAATGGAAGCCCAGTACTTAAGTGTCTAACACGCATGAGCCTGGTGAGTTAAAATGTGTGTAAGACACTCTCATTGCCCTTTATTGATTTAATTGAGGCTTGATTTAGGTAAACTGGTGGTGGCTTTGAGAATCTGCAAAAAAGAGAATGTGACCTTGGACAAGCCTCCCCCCTTCCGAGGCCAGTGTCCTCATCCTTGAACTAGAGAGGATTCCAGCGTCCCCATGGGCTGTTTATGGGAATGAACTGAAAGAACGTTGGCGATGGCTTATTGAAGAGCCTGGCACATGGCAAGCCCTCCCAGAATGGCAAATATCATTGAAACCACGGAGAACATCACTGCTTAGGTGGAAACAAAGAGGTAAGAATGGGAATTTCAAACTTGAATAAATGTTTTCAGCAACGATTAAGAGACCACAGTTTTATTAGTTAGCCATCTGGGTCATACCTCCTAGCAAAGGATGGATTCTTAAGGTATCGTCACCATAATTAGGATGCTGCTATCTTTTATTTGTGAAACAACATTTTTAGCATGGATGGTAATTGTGAGATTCTCTTGAATCATCTGGCACAGGGTTCTTTAGTCACGTGATACACTTTGCTCTCACGTGACAATCACAGTCTGGCCTGTTTCCCTTCTCAATCATATTTTAAAAGGAAAAAATGCAAGGAGAGGAAACGCCATCTAATAGGACTGCAGCAAAATCAACTATTTTGGTAAAGACAATCCAGCTGTGTTCACATATTGTCAAACATCTGGAGAGAAGCTTAAAAAAAACATTTGAATCAAACCTTCTGATGTTTGGGCCTCTATGAACATAGACTCTGCTTGGTTCTTGGCAAATATGAGACTAAATCCTTCCATTTTCAGTCAGCTGTTGTGGTGGTATGGAGGAAGCCAGAGAGAGAGAGAAATGGAAATTCACATCTCCACTGGTGACAGGAGCACATTATCTGCCATCCACATGCTGAGTGAAATTTTGATGCACTCTCAGAAATGAGACTGTCCCACGGGAAGATTTGATCCTATTTCCTTACCATCCCCAGCAAGATACTTGCTTCATCAGTGAACTCATGCAGGCAAAATAATTTGGAAACTGGCCTATGGAGAACGTGGGTCAAAATTTGCCCTCCCCCAAAAAGGGAGGGGCCCTATTTTATATCCCATAAACTAATACGCCAGACTTGAGAATCTGTTTTCTTGGATTATAGTTTCTAATAATTCCCTATGTTCAAAATTGGAAGTAATCTTTGCAAGCATGAGACTTGCCCACAAACGAAAATCAAGTTCGAAATTTGCAAGGATTGACAAAAACAAAAACCAGAAGATAAGTATTCAAAATTAAACTGTGGCCATTTAACTTCATTACTGACAAAGGGTCAAAACAATGTCCACCAAGATGCAACTCCCTTCAGAAGCATTTAGCTGTCTCTCTGTAAAATCAACATGGAGATACAATTTACAGAGAGGTGCCACACGTCATCCGTCACGCAGAGCCTCAGTAGGCCAAGCATAGCAATTTTGAAGATAATAAAATGTTGACTTCATTATTATGGGCATTTTGCTAGAAAATGTTTAACATATTTGTATAGAGAGGGAAGACAGGAGGGTTTAAAAAAAATCCCTGGTTTGATACCCACTTCTCCCTCCCCCTTATGGTATCTCCCTGGAAAGTTTTTTTAATGCATAATTCCAACAAAAATCCATTCCTCCTGGATGTTCTGATAGAAACTGGAAAGCAGCACTTTAGCCATTCTCATATAATCAAAACGCAGACTCCCCAGAAAATTCTCTGACAGAGCCCTTCCTCCTTTCCAGAGGGACACTAAGTACACAACACGCTGGCCCTTCCAGCTTTCTACACGGCTGATCAAAGTCTCCGTGGACGGTCACCTGGGATGTTCAAACACATCTTTTAAATGTGGAGGCACAGAAAACCCCCCACGTACTTTTGAAGGCTGTGTGCACTCTCAGGACCTGCTTAATAAAGGATCCAAATTCGACATTTTCAGACTTTTAGCTTATTAAACAGGGAAAATGTAAAATGCATGACCTGGATAAGAGAGCCATTCTTCTCACTGGGCTCCTGGTTTTGAAGCCAGCTTCTTTGTTCTCAGGGAAAATTAGTTTGGTAACAGCTCCAAGCACACCGCGAGCAGCGCGCCCCGCCCTCCACCACCAGCGGGTCCTGGCAGGAGGGTCCATCCTCCTCCTGCGGAGGGGAGGCGGGCTCAGAGAGCATGAAGACTGAATTGCTTCTCACCCTGAGGACAGCAGGTTCATCCAAGTCAGTTATTGGACTGATAATAAAGCGGGATCCGAGAGGCGGCCAGGTCCAGCTGGCTGCGCAAACATCGACTCCTAGATCCAGGGAAGCCGTTTGTGTCTAAAATTGCCCAAATCAATTAACCTTCTCCAGCATTATTCACCACTCAGGGACAAAATGCTGTGCACAAAAGCACAACGATGTCTTGCCCATCATCAGGCTGGGCCCTCAGAGGTGATAACAAATGAGGATATTCTGGTCAACAGCCCAATGTTGGACCGTCATTTCTCAACTAAATTATAGGGGCAGCATTAACTTCTCTTCTCCTGTCACCTGCAAAGAGCCTAGAACAGACTACAAACGCTGACGCTTTAGGGTCAATCTGGACTCCAGTGGAGGTTGGTAAGATCACATCCATAATCATTATACCTGAAAACCAACCTACTGGGACCTTTTTAAAAAAAGTAAAATTTCGGCATTCACTGAATACTGCTCCTCTCTATCTGACTGCAGTGCGGCCTTATCCCATTCTTCTAGCACTTTCTTTCCAACACCAATCACAGTTTCAACACATCAAGTTTCCCAACAAGTAATATATCCTGAACCAACAAGTTTTATAAGAAGTAGCAGCCCCAACTCCACTAATTCTGAGTTACCTTAACCACAGCGCACGGACAGGACCGGCATTAGTATGGACAGTTAACTGCTAAGGAGAGGGCCCCTTGCCATGGGCTTCTATCAGGAAGGCTCAAGTCCAGACCCTTGCCTCATCACTGCCAGGTCCACCACAATGGCAGTAACGTCCCCCCTCAGCTTGACTGAACTTTAGGCAGGTTTCTTCCTGACTGTGGGCCGCTTAGCTCCTTTTTCTTAGATATTTCCTTTGGAAACTTGCACTTGTAAATCTTTTCTCTGCCCCTTTGAGATGAAAATCTTCTACAGACCGGGAATGGCTTTATCCTGGTCCCGGGAGTCATCCCTTTGAATGAATCACGAAAGGGGCTAGGGCCCGGCTGTGGTCTCTGCGGAGGGCAGGGGTTAACATCAGGAAGTGACCATTAGCCAACACAGATGCTAATCACAGCCACCCCCTCCCGCAACCTCCCCCAGCACTTTCCCACTAGCTCATCCCAGTTCTGAAAATCCTGCCACCTCTGTTTCAACAGAGTCAAGTTCGACCCCTCTGCCCTACTGCAAGGCCTTGAGTCAAGTCTCTCTTGCCTCCTTCACTTGCTGCTTCTGCTGCTCTGACTCAGAGCTCTCACCCGGGAGCCAGGGTGCAGCTTTGAAGCCTCTGTCTTCTCTCCTGACTGAGAGGTCAGGACGCAGTGGCGAGTCCGACTCCTGACCCAGTGCTCTGGACAACAGACTGCAGGAAGCACGGTCGCGACAATCTGATTCTTAGGATGTTGAGTACACTCTTGGGCCTGGGTTAGAATCCCTGGCTTGTTGTTTGAGAGGTAGGTCGGATTAGCACATGGGAAATTCTCACTGACATCTCATTTGGGTGACCTTCCTGGTTTTGGTATTTAGCATCTTTCTTTGGAGAGAACTCCTTCAGATTCTCTTCTTTGTTGCTGTTACTTGGGCGACTCCCTTCCCCACAGAAATCTCACTCTTCCCGCCCTCCTCCTCTGAAGACTCTCGCTCTGCCACCGTGGTGCCAGCTGTCCTCGTCCGTCCGCAGTGGCGTGATTTCACTAAGGATAATCTAGAGCTTCAACAGAGCAATGGGAGTATTCGAACAAAGAAGAGACCTGTCCACTCCACGTTTGTGAAAGGTCAGCCCAGCGAGAGGGATGGAGGATGGAGCCGAAGCAGTGGTCCCGGCGGGTGTGGGGCTGACTTCAGGGAGAACAGTCAGCAAGACTCAGAGGCCGAGGGATAAAAGCGAGGAGAGAGGGAGGAGCTGGAATGCACCCAGGTGTGCGGCTGGATGGCGGCTGGCGGATGATGGGGGAGAGGAATAAGCCGGTGCCTGGAGCCTTGGGCTCAGGAGGGAGAAGGTGGGGATGAGACAGATTCTCGGGACCTACATCTGCTTGGGTACCAGGTACAAGCTTAACAGGTAGGAAATCTAGGCACTGGTTTATTTAAAGTAACGTCACTACTTTCAGAAGACAGAAGCAGAAAAAGATGAACGAGTCCTTAGTCGGACTGTTGGGCCCTCTGATTTAACAAACAGCTAAGAATCAGTTTACTCAGAACACCAATTGTTTGCATAAAAACGATTCTCCTCCATCTTTGAAGACTCTACTTTGAGGAACCCTCCTCCAGGGAGGATGCACAGGAAACCCCAGGCAGGGAGGGGCCGTCATGTTTGCATCAGGCAAAACCTTTTATGTTACTTAGCAGGGATCCAGAGAGAGGGGTGTCTGAATTACTGAGTCCTGAGCGTGTTTCTGTCTTCCAGAGACTCCAGTGAAATGAAGGCAGAATTACAATAGAAAGTTCTAATCTGTAACAAGATTTCAGAAAGGCCGAACACGGAGCGGCTCAAACGCCCTTCCCATCACGCATCTCATCTGCGGGCTCTGCAAAGCACAGAGCTTCCAGCCCGGGGTTAGTTGTGGATTTGTTCATTAATCCGGCTAACACCTCCTCCTTGACAACTTTCTCATCAAAAAGCCCCGCTGTCACTTAATAATTCTAAGTGCATGCAAGTGCCATGCTGGGACCTGCACTGCGAGTATTGGAAGTGGCAATCCTTTTGTCAACTCAATTTTTAATGCGCGCCTTAATTTTTCATGGACTTTGCCACCGGGTTTCATGTTGACTCCTGGCCCTGGGAAAGCACATGGCCTTCCAGCGCTTTGGGCAGCAAAGTGCTGAATAAAACCTCTCTCACCACTTGCTAGTCAAGTGTAAAGAGTCTGTGCTTGTTCAATAAGATTCCTCTGCAAACAGCACGCGTCTCCGGCGGGGACGATTCCAGGTCAGTGCACAGGTTAAGTGAACAACCTCACAAATGCAGAAATGACACGGGAGGACAAGACACCAATTCTAGAGAGCAGCAGCTTAGAAAAAGAGTAATCAAGCGCCCGCCCCATCGCAGGCGCCTCCCCTTCTACCTGGGTGGCTTTGCATCTCCTGAGCGTCTGCACCTGGCCCACCAGCCAGCATCTTCCCCGGGCTTGGAGTCAGGGGCTTGTCCAAGAAACCCACCTGGAAAGATGCCTCGTGACTAGGCCTTCGGTCTCATCCTTCCAGAGGAAGGAAAATCACTTGTAATTTCCTACAAAGATATTCTGCGGAGGCTCCTTCCTCTGCTGAAGTGTCAAGCTCTGACAGTCAATATGTTATTTTTCAGTGAACTAATGTAGTTCGTTAACCCTGCACAACTGACAATTAAGAGATAGCTCCTGAAAAGCTTTGCATTTCTTAATCCCCTTTTTAATTGCAGAAAAAGCGAGGGGCTGCCTGCAAGGCTGTCTTCCTCCTGATGCGCCTGAAATTCCAGACTGAGGGCTTTGCGTTTTACATCCACCCCGCTCCTGAGATTCCAACATCCCTTTATAATGACGTGTGTAAAACTGAGGGGGGGGGGGGCGTGAAACAACATTCACTTCTTCAAGTTCAGATTTAGACACACGTCATTTAGACACACTACAAACATGGCCCCCCTCTGCACTGGGAAGCTGGTCCCCAGCAAATTCTCACTGCTAATGTCCCTGGAAACAGCCGCAGACAGACTGAGGAGGACACTGATTGTCAGCACCGCCCAGGTCGGGGGGGTCCCCTGATGGGGGCTGGAGTTGCTGAAGTAGAGAGCATCAGCTGCTAAGAGGGCCATGGAGGAAGAACAATGATATTATTCAGGGTAATAGTAGTAGGTGACCACTGGGACGCCCGCTGATGGGCTCATCCATGCTCCAGCCCTGGAGGCACGCTGTTGCCCTGAAGCCAAGTTCAGCACCCACTACTCTCCTTCTCACGGTGAGACCCCTATCTCTAGGAGAGCCAGCCAGCTCTGCCACCTCTCAGGGGTCCCCGGGACACCCACTCAACACGTTCTCCTCCTACAGTGGCCACCTGGTCATTCCGTACCTGGTGACGCTTCCATTCACACTGGACAGGGTTGCCTGGATGCTGCAGTCCCATATTTCCCTGCATGCAGGCAGGTCATTTCCAAGGGCAGATGAGTCCCAGGCTCTGGGGCCACCTCTTGCACCCCTTCAGGGCAAAGCTGGGACCCAAATCTCCCAGCCACTCCTATAGGGCCAGGCTTCAAGGAACCTCGCTGGCTCTCAGGTCTCACCTCCGCTCACCTGGGGACACATGCTTTCCTTGAAGGGGCAGAGCACCCTTTCTCTCTACAGGACGACGATGGTGGAAGAGGCACCACGTTGATCGCATGTTGCCCTTCCTCGGTAACAGAGCCAGGCTGCCAATAAACAATGACAGTGCTAATAGCAGGGGCATGCGATTACTCAGGGCTTATTATGTGCCAACCATGGGGGAAGTGCTCCCGACATCTCTTCTTGAGTTTTACACCTGTGCACATGCATTTGGCAAACATTTAATGGAGAATATCAACTGATTGGTGTGGTCTCAGACCCCGGCGCCAGCCACCTGCCTGACATGTGGACAGTTTCCTGGCTTCTACCCGCCCAGCGCTCCTCCCACCCTCTGTGGGTGGTTCCTGGCTGTGAGACCTCAGGGTGGAGGTCCCTGGGGGCCCTGGGCCGGTGCAGGGTTGGCACTGCGGTGTGACCTTTGCAGGTCACTGTAGTTCTCTTTCTCCTTTTGCCCATGTTGGGTGGTGTGAAGTTTCAGGAGGTCCGTGGTACCTGTTCCTGGCTAAAAACCTAACAGCCACCCAAATCTTCACCCAATCCCTCAAGAGCACAGAAAGCTCTGGGTCAGGTGTTCTCAGTTCCTGTTGGATCCCCACAGACCGGGAACAGATGTACAGTGACACCCAGTGCAAACCTGCTTTCATGGGACTCAACTTCTAGAGAATGTGATAGCTGAACAGCCTAGAGAGAAGCTAACCCATCCATCAGGCGATGCCAGCCCATGAAGATATTGAGACAGTGATGGGACATTGGGGAAGGGCCTCTCTAGGAGACAGTTTGATTTGCAAACTGATTGACAAAAAGGAGTCAGCCAGAGAATGTCTGGGTGAAAAACCCAGAGAGAACAGAAAACGCAAAGGCCCAGCTTGCTGGGCCCCAGGAGGATGTACAAAGCATGGGAATGGCTGGAGCTCAGAGGCAGGAGGCGCAGGGCAGGAGAGCCAGGAGCCGAGGCCAAGAGGCGTGCGGGCGAGGGGCACAAATCACCGAAGGGGCAAGGAGGACCAGAGGCCACTTCTGCTGATCCTGCCAAGGCTTCCCCCATGGCTGCCACCTCCATCACATCATTGCTACTGCCATGGTCACCACCACCTCCATCATCACCACCATCACCATCAGTGCCATCTCCATCATCACTA